>NC_068454.1:77661520-77665492 GCF_023373465.1 Oncorhynchus keta
GTGTACAAAACATTAGGAACACCTACCTAATATTGAGTTGCACCCTCTATTTCCCTCAGAACAGCCTCAAGTCAGGGCATGGACTCTATAAGGTGTCAAAAGCTGTCACGATCGTCATAATAAGTGGACCAAAGCGCAGCGTGATCTGGGTTCCACATCTTTTTATTACTAAGTGAAACTCATAGCAAAACAAAACAATACATCTCAAACGAAACGTGAAGCTAACAATAGTGCTAACAGGCACTATCCATAGTCAAGATCCCACAAAGCACAAAGGGGAAATGGCTGCCTAAATATGATCCCCAATCAGAGACAACGACAAACAGCTGCCTCTGATTGGGAACCATACCTGGCCAACATAGAAACATAATCCCCTAGATGACCCACTCTAGTCACACCCCGACCTAAACAACATAGAGAATAAAAAGCTTTCTATGGTCAGGGCGTGACAGTACCCTCTGGACTGGGAACTGTCGCCGGAAGCTCCAGACTGGGAACTGTCGCCGGAAGCTCCGGACTGGGAGCTGTTTGCCGGAAGCTCTGGACTGGGAACTGTCGCCGGAAGCTCCGGACTGGGAACTGTCGCCGGAAGCTCTGGACTGGGAACTGTCGCCGGAAGCTCTGGACTGGGAACTGTCGCCGGAAGCTCCAGACTGGGAACTGTCGCCGGAAGCTCCGGACTGGGAACTGTCGCCGGAAGCTCTGGACTGGGAACTGTCGCCGGAAGCTCCGGACTGGGAACTGTCGCCGGAAGCTCTGGACTGGGAACTGTCGCCGGAAGCTCCGGACTGGGAACTGTCGCCGGAAGCTCCGGACTGGGAACTGTCGCCGGAAGCTCCGGACTGGGAACTGTCGCCGGAAGCTCCGGACTGGGAACTGTCGCCGGAAGCTTGGTGCGTGGGGCCGGCACTGGTGGTACCGGGCTGGTGACACGCACCTCAGGACGAGCGTGAGGAGCAGGCACAGGACTTACTGGACTGTGGAGTTGCACTGGAGGCCTGATGCGTGGGATCGATACAGGTGGCACCGGGCTGGTGACACGTACCTCAGGGCGAGCGTGAGGAGCAGGCACAGGACTTACTGGACTGTGGAGGCGCACTGGAGGCCTGATGCGTGGGACCGGTACAGGTGGCACCGGGCTGGTGATACGCACCTCAGGGCAAGTGTGGGGAGGAGGCACAGAATGCACTGGGCTGTGAATGCGCACTGGAGATACAGCGCGTCGAGCCGGCGCAGGATATCCTGGACCGAGGAGGCACACTGGAGACGAGGCGCGCTGAGCCGGCACAACCCGTCCTGGACAGATACCCACTTTAACACTACAAGTGCGAGGAGCTGGCACAGAATGCACCGGGCTGTGAATACGCACTGGAGACACAGTGCGTATCACCGCAAAATATGGTGCCTGACCAGTCATACGCTCCCCACGGTGAGTACGGGCAGTTGACTCACTCCCCTCAACTTTCGCTGACCACTCCTCGCTCAATCTGTCCCAATATTCCTCCTCTGTCTCTGACTCACCCCTCATCGTCGCCGACCACTCCGTGTGCCGCCCCCTCAATAAAATATTTTGGGGCTCTCTTTTGGGCTTGCGTCATGGCCGTGAACCCTGGCGTCGTCACTGTTGTTCCCTCGCTGCCTCCGCCTGCTTCCAGGGCAGGATTCTATCTCCTGACATCATTTCTTCTCACATCCAGGATGTCCTCCACTCCTGGCTTTCCTCCTGGGCATGCTGCTTGGTCCGTTGTTGGTGGGCTCTTCTGTCACCATCGTCATAATAAGTGGACCAAAGCGCAGCGTGATCTGGGTTCCACATCTTTTTATTACTAAGTGAAACTCACAGCAAAACAAAACAATACATCTCAAACGAAACGTGAAGCTAACAATAGTGTTAACAGGCACTATCCATAGTCAAGATCCCACAAAGCACAAAGGGGAAATGGCTGCCTAAATATGATCCCCAATCAGAGACAACGACAAACAGCTGCCTCTGATTGGGAACCATACCTGGCCAACATAGAAATATAATCCCCTAGATGACCCACCCTAGTCACACCCCAACTTAACCAACATAGAGAATAAAAAGCTTTCTATGGTCAGGGCGTGACAAAAGCGTTCCACAGGGATGCTGTCCCATGTTGACTCCAATGCTTCCCACAGTTGTGTCAAGTTGGCTGGATGTCCTTTGGGTGATGGACCATTCTTGATACACACGGGAAATTGTTGAGTGTGAAAAACCCAGCAGCTTTGCAGTTCTTGACACACTCAAACCAGTGTGCATGACACCTACTACCATAATACTTCGTTCAAAGGCACTTAAATCTTGTCTTGCCCACTCACCCTCTGAATGGCACACATACACAATCCATGTCTCGATTGTCTCAAGGTTTAAAAATCCTTATTTAACCTCTCCTCCCCTTCATCTACACTGATTGAAGTGGATTTAATAAGTGACATCAATAAAGGATCATAGCTTTCACCTGGATTCACCTGGTCTGTCTATGTCATGTTACGAGCAGGTGTTCCTAATGTTTTGTACATTCAGTGTATTATAAATCACAGTTCTTGGGATTAACTTCACAGTTAACTCCCAACCTATATTTCACTCTGGTTGATTTGGTGCTGTTTGAAAAATATCTACATGGACCAAGTCACATCAGTAGATGTGTTTAATTGTTGTGTGTCATATTGAGATGCTGGTAGTTAGAGACTGCATGCTGCATACAAGTGGTGCAGTGTTAGAACTGTAACATGGAGTGACAGATAACTACTGGTCTGACCTATTTATTATGCTCAATTTAGATTAAAATGACACTTGGCCCGCCATCTCTCTCTATCTCTCACTCTCTCTCATACACACTTACAGTTGCCTCTTTCTCTGTCACATATAGAAACACATGTTTCTCTGTCATCTCTCTCGCTCCCCCTCTCTCTAGTTCTGTCTGTTTTCTATAGTCCTCTCCCCCTCTCTCTAGTTCTGTCTGTTTTCTATCATCTTCTCCCCCTCTCTCTAGTTCTGTCTGTTTTCTGTCGTCCTCTCCCCCTCTCTCTAGTTCTGTCTGTTTTCTGTCGTCCTCTCCCCCTCTCTCTAGTTCTGTCTGTTTTCTATCGTCCTCTCCCCCTCTCTCTAGTTCTGTCTGTTTTCTATCATCTTCTCCCCCTCTCTCTAGTTCTGTCTGTTTTCTGTCGTCCTCTCCCCCTCTCTCTAGTTCTGTCTGTTTTCTATCGTCTTCTCCCCCTCTCTAGCTCTGTCTGTTTTCTATCGTCTTCTCCCCCTCTCTCTAGCTCGGTCTGTTTTCTATCGTCCTCTCCCCCTCTCTCTAGTTCTGTCTGTTTTCTATCATCTTCTCCCCCTCTCTCTAGTTCTGTCTGTTTTCTGTCGTCCTCTCCCCCTCTCTCTAGTTCTGTCTGTTTTCTATCGTCTTCTCCCCCTCTCTCTAGCTCTGTCTGTTTTCTATAGTCCTCTCCCCCTCTCTCTAGTTCTGTCTGTTTTCTATAGTCCTCTCCCCCTCTCTCTAGTTCTGTCTGTTTTCTATCATCCTCTCCCCCTCTCTCTAGTTCTGTCTGTTTTCTATAGTCTTCTCCCCCTCTCTCTAGTTCTGTCTGTTTTCTTTCGTCCTCTCCCCCTCTCTCTAGTTCTGTCTGTTTTCTATAGTCTTCTCCCCCTCTCTATTGTTCTGTCTGTTTTCTTTCATCCTCTCCCCCTCTCTCTAGTTCTGTCTGTTTTCTATCGTCCTCTCCCCCTCTCTCTAGTTCTGTCTGTTTTCTATCGTCTTCTCCCCCTCTCTCTAGTTCTGTCTGTTTTCTATCATCCTCTCCCCCTCTCTCTAGTTCTGTCTGTTTTCTATAGTCTTCTCCCCCTCTCTCTAGTTCTGTCTGTTTTCTTTTGTCCTCTCCCCCTCTCTCTAGTTCTGTCTGTTTTCTATAGTCTTCTCCCCCTCTCTCTAGTTCTGTCTGTTTTCTTTCGTCCTC
>NC_068454.1:77665592-77785592 GCF_023373465.1 Oncorhynchus keta
CTCAAATAAAATAAAATAAAATGTTATTGGTCACATACACATGGTTAGCAGACGTTAATGCGAGTGTAGAGAAATGCTTGTGCTTCTAGTTCCGACCATGCAGTAATATCTAACAAGTAATCTAACAATGTCCAAACAACTACCTTTTACACACAAGTGTAAAGGAATGAATAAGAATATGTACATATAAATATATGGATGAGCGATGGCCGAACGGCATAGGCAAGATGCAGTAGATGGTATACAGTACAGTATATACATATGAGATGAGTAATGTAGGGTATGTAAACATTATAGAAAGTGGCATTGTTTAAAGTGAATCGTGATACATTTATTACATCCAATTTTTAATTATTAAAGTGCCTAGAGATTTCTCCGTAATTGAGCTAATCATGTAAATGTAATTAACTAGAGAGTTGGGCACCACAAAATAATATTTATAGAGCTGTTATCTTCCGAATAAACTCTTAAAGACCTAGTAATATTTTACATCAATAGCAGTCAATATTAATCGTCATCTTACTTCAGTCTCATCTGAAAGTTGTAAATTCTTGGTTATCTGCACGAACCCTGGCTAACAATTTGAATCAGCAATACAAAATTGGGGTTAATTATTTATTTGCTAAATACCTAACTAATCACACAGAATTACACATACACACAATTAATCATAACTTGATTACAAATTACGTCATAAAGGAAAATGTCCCTAGCGGGCGGAACAGATATGACAGCTTGTTACACAAAAGAAAAGGGGCTGCGTTTGAGTGAAAGAGCGGGAAGACTGAGGAACACAGGGAGAAGCTGTGCTATCGTAAATACAGTATCTTATGCATTCTGAATTACTGCCCATTTGGAAAAGGGAAATGCAATAAATATTTACTCTGAGCTGCGCTTCTTTTTTTTTTTTCCTTCTTTTTATTTACCTTTATTTTACTAGGCAAGTCAGTTAAGAACAAATTCTTATTTTCAATGACGGCCTAGGAACAGTGGGTTAACTGCCTGTTCAGGGGCAGAACAACAGATAGCTTCGGTAGGTTGGTGGTAGATGGAAGGCCGTGTTGCCCAACTGAGTCCTTTGTCCTTTGAAGAATGTCTCTGCTGGTAAATTGAATACGTTGTAGTAACGTTGTTGTGTGGTAGACGGGATACTCTGTCTGTTCCTTCCTAACCTGCATTTGCAGCTGCTGTTGCTAACTCAACGGAGGTATCACTTCTGTAGTGAATAAGAGTTCAAAGTTCATACCATTCGCAACCAAAGCTCACGCTGATGTTGGCTTCGTTCTGTAGTTATCTGAACCATTCTGACATCGGACCGTCGTCCTCACGTCCTCGGAACAGGAGGTTATATTGTCATCAAGGGCTTATATAGGAAGGGAGAGGAGGGCATGTTTGAAAAGTTTTATAGCCCATGTCCCTTCACAAGGACGGGCCACTGATTGAGCAGAGCCCTATCTTATGAAAACCCAAATCTCACATTTTAGAAGCTAAAATCACATTTCCTCACATCACAAATAATTTCATATTCAAACATTTAAATTGAACAACAATTCCATGTGTGTCCGATGTGTAGACTTTCCACTGTAGAGTTTCTGTCATCTTATCATTGATGAGAATGTCTCAGATGACAACCGAACTGACATCATATTCATTAAGTACCACCGCATATGTTCAATTGATCGGATTACCAGAATATTGTTCATTTCCCCCCACCTTCTGATGTTCCCCGAATCTCTATGTTAACCAAGGGTTTTGCAAATGTAACATCAGTAGGGTAGAGAGAGGAAAAGGGGTGAAGAGGTATTTATGAGTGTCATAAACCTACCCCCAGGCCAACGTCATGACAAGGCGCTGTTGTGCCTTCTTCACCACGCTGTCTGTGTAGGTGGACCATTTCAGTTTGTCCATGATGTGTAGGAACGTAAAACTTTCCACCTTCTCCACTACTGTTCCGTCGATGTGGATAGGGGGATGCTCACTCTGCTGTTTCCTGCAGTCCACAATCATCTCCTTTGTTTTGTTGACGTTTAGTATCTGTAAGTATGTAACCAGGTATTCATCTCTCATTATGTAAGGAGATCAGAGTGACTTATCGCTTCACACTGGGACTGACTCATTGGGTTATATGTACGAAGTTCTATGACAGAATTCCACCAGTGATATTTTATGGCATTTTATGTTGTTCCAGAATTCTCATGATGTTCTATGGCAGAATTGTCATGTTGTTCCAGAATTCTCATGATGTTCTATGGTAGAATTGTCATGTTGTTCCAGAATTCTCATGATGTTCTATGGCAGAATTGTCATGTTGTTCCAGAATTCTCATGATGTTCTATGGTAGAATTGTCATGTTGTTCCAGAATTCTCATGATGTTCTATGGCAGAATTGATATCATGTGTGTCTCTCTTTTTCGGTAACAGTCCTATGAGACAGTGAAGTGTCGTGTGTGTCTGTGTATGTCTTTGTCTGTCTGTGACAGTGCAGAGTGTGAGGTATTTCCTGAACAGTCACCCTGAGTGTGCCATGTGTTGGAGGATAATAAAAGCTAACCAGGTTGTTCACCACCTCTCAGAGAGGGATTCTGCTTCAATCTGCCTAATCTGATCAAATGGGATATGATTAAGTGTGAGCGCTGGCACGGTGTCTCAACGCCAGCTGGCCTGACCAGATGGCATCTTATATAGTAAGGCATCTACAGAATTCGACTTTCATGTGGCTCAAACTCTGTAATTATTAGATACAATTTAACCTGGGTCTCTATTGGATATGTGAAATGTGAATTCAGTTTGATTAAAGCACCTCTCCAATTCTATGATTAATTATCATTATGATGTTTGCATCATTATAGTTCTACTCCATTATCTATTCCAGTGAATGACAACAGTCGTGGCAGTCAGGACGTCAATGTAACGGCTTTCTTCTGCTGAAGGAGAGAACGAAAATGCAGCGTGGTTAGTGTTCAACATGTTTAATATAGACGATCAACGAGAACACTACAAAATACAAAACAATAAATGTGAAAACCGAAACAGTCCTATCTGGTGCAATGACACAAAGACAGAAGACAATCACTCACAAAATACCCAAAGAATATGACTGCCTAAATATGGTTCCCAATCAGAGACAACGATAAAAACCTGCCTCTAATTGAGAACCATTTTAGGCAACCATAGACTTCCATAAACACTTAGACTAGAAAACACCCCATAAACATACAAAACCCCTAGACCAGACAAAACACATAATTCCCCCATGTCACACCCTGACCTAACCAAAATAATAAAGAAAACAAAGATAACTAAGGCCAGGGTGTGACAGTCAACATCATCATCAGTTAGAACTCTAATAAATGTTTACTTGTTGAAGACTAATCTTGGTTAACCCAGAGCTAAAATCTTGCGTAATTTGGTCAGATGCACAGTTTGTGTTTAGTCTGTCCACAAGAGATCAGTTGAAGGCCCAGAGTTTAACATGGCAGGGTTCTAGTTGAGTGTATAGACTCTCATATTTAACTACAGTGCATTTGGAAAGTATTCAGAACCCTTGACATTTTCCACATTTTGTTACGTTACAGCCTTATTCTAAAACATATTAATAAAACATTTTCCCTCATCAATCTACACACAATACCCATAGCGAAAAAATAAAAAACAGAAATTCCTTATTTACATAAGTATTCAGATCTTTTACTATGAAACTCAAAATTGAGCTCAGGTGCGTCCTGTTTCCATTGATCATCCTTGAGATGTTTCTACAACTTGATTTGAGTCCATCTATGGTAAATTTAATTGATTGGACATGATTTGGAAAGGCACACACCTGTCTATATAAGGGCTCACAAATGACAGTGTATGTCAGAGCAAAAACCAAGACATGAGGATTAAGGAATTGTCCGTAGAGCTCCGAGACAGGATTGTGTCGAGGCACAGATCTGGGGAAGGGTACCAAAAAATGTCTGCAGCATTGAAGACCCCCAAGAACACAGTGGCCTCCATCATTCTTAAAATGGAAGAATCCACCAAGACTCTTCCTAGAGCTGGTAGCCCGGCCAAATTAAGCAATCGAGTGAAAGGACCTTGGTCAGGGAGGTGACCAAGAACCTGATGGTCACTCTGACAGAGCTCCAGAGTTCCTCTGTGGAGATGGGAGAACCTTCGAGAAGGACAACCATCTCTGCAGCACTCCATCAATCAGGCCTTTATGGTAGAGTGGCCAGACGGAAGCTACTCCTCAGTAAAAGGCACATGACAGCCCGCTTGGAGTTTGCCAAAAGGCACCTAAAGAACTCTCAGACCATGAGAAACAAGATTCTCTGGTCTGATGAAACCAAGATTGAACTCTTTGGCCTGAATGCCAAGCGTCACATCTGGAGGAAACCTGGCACCATCCCTACGGTGAAGCATGGTGGTGGCAGCATCATGCTGTGGGGATGTTTTTCACCGGCAGGGACTGGGAGACTGGTCCAGAACGAGGGAAAGAATGGTTGAGAGAATGTCAAGAGTGGGCAAAGCTGTCATTAGGGCAAAGGGTGGCTACTTTGAAGAATCTCAAATCTAAAATATATTTTAATTTGTTAACACTTTTTTGGTTACTACATGATTCCACATCTGTTATTTGATAGTTTTTATGTCTTCACTATTATTCTACAGTTTAGAAAATAGTAAAATTAAGAAAACCCCTTTTGACTGGTACTGTAAGTAGTACTTTAAAGTATTTTTACTTATGTACTTAACACCACTGGATTTGATTTGGTTTGAGTGTATATCTGGCCTTTGCCTGAGTCTTGTTTGTGTGTGCTGAGCGTGTTCCTCTAATTGACCTGAATACGAGCAGCCATCTGTTGGTCTGAAGGCTCTGTGCTGGACAGGGCTGGGCTAAAAGCTATAGGCTGCCAGTCAGACTGTCTGGAGTATACAGGCAGATTAATCAGGCCAATTATCCTGTTAAGATGTATGTGAACCACCGTGTGTGGCAGTGAAGATAGTAGAGTGTGTGTGTGTTAGTGTTTCTGGATGAGTACATGGTCAATTTCAAGGCTTGACAATCTGTAAAGTTGACAGCGGGAAATGATAAATGCAGCAGGTGTCGTCTGAGCATAATGCAATGTATCACCAGTGTTGTTGGGGTTATTTCCATTTCAACTACAAAAGTTCACTAAATTAATCGTAATTCAATTCCTCAATTGAAAATCCATATTGATTAATTAAATTAAATTGCCTTTTCAATTCCTGATATGAACTTTCCAGAATTGACAGAATCTAAATGGTTATTGATCCCAACCCTGCAGCATGTAGTATAGCCTACAGAGAAAGAGACTGGAAAGGTTGGGGTGAGCCGAGAGAGAGAGAGAGCGAGAGAGAGAGAGAGAGAGCGCGAGAGAGAGAGAGAGAGAGAGAGAGAGAGAGAGAGAGAGAGAGAGAGAAAGAGAGAGCTGAGAGAGAGAGAGAGAGAGAGAGAGAGAGAGAGAGAGAGAGAGAGAGAGAGCGAGAGAGAGCGAGAGAGAGAGAGAGCTGAGAGAGAGAGAGAGAGAGAGAGAGAGAGAGAGAGAGAGAGCGCTGAGAGAGAGAGAGAGAGAGAGAGAGAGCGAGAGAGAGAGAGAGAGAGAGGGAAAGAGAGATGTGTTAACACACTCCCCTGGAGTAAATCTCCCAATCTGATCAGTGTATGTGTTGAGGTGGATTAGCTAACTGACCAACGGAACAGGAGCAGGACACACAGGTTCTCAGGTAAGGACACTTTCTTTCTGTTCAACAATGTGTAGATTATGACCATTCAGGTTCAATTTATTGACTTTCATTCCAAGACCGAGGGATCATCTACAAACTTTGTAAACTTGTCTAGTGAAATTCAACTCAATTGATATTACTTTGACCCATTCATCCGATATACTCTGGTTGTGCTGTGTAGAGGCCAGGATTGGGGTCAATTGTTCTTCAATCTAGGAGATGACTGAAATCCACATTTGTTTTTAAATCCTCAATTAGATTGTAATTGACAACCCATCCCTGGAAATGATATTGTCATGCTTCGGTGGTCTCCTTCTGGCTTTGGTAAACTCTACTTAATTGCAAACGTAGCCACCACCACAGGGTTGTGTGGCTCGACAATCTGGCTCTCCTCTAAGCCAGTGTTTCCCAAACTCGGTCCTGGGGCTGCCCCTGGGTACATGTTTTGGTTTTTGCCCTAGCACTACACAGCTGATTCAAGTCACAAACTCATCTTCAAGCTTATATTATATTAGATATGATCTCTCTCTCTCTGTTTATGGCCATATGAATGACTGTCAGTTGAACTCTGCAGTTGAACTGGGTCAAACAATATCTGGATTGGGAGCGACAGGTGGCCATCACGGTTTTAGCTGTCACCCCACGTGCCCACACATCTTTATTTACGGTACTGTAAAAATACATCCAATGGTGATTAGATGTGATTAGGAGTGTCTGATTGCTATGGTAGACCGTAACACCACAATAGAAAACTGTCAATCGGGCTGATCATAGAAATAAGAGCAAGATGTGACTGATCATCAAGAGATTTCTTAAGCAGCCAGTAAAAACAACATTATAATTTCAGAACATACTCTATTCTTAATAATGATCACTTTATTTCTTACTGATTTACTTATTTTTTTGTGTTTTTGTTATAATTATCTGGTGTCTGTGCTATCGGTACTCTGTGATTTTGTTTTATTCCAGGCCAATCCCTTGATTAATCTCTCAAAAGCCAATGAATGCTTCAACCCTGCAGATGGAATACTGCACTACAGTCAGGCACGTGCGTGTAAAAAAACAAAAAAACAATGATTTAACAACTTTATTTGATTTAGTCTATTCTCTCTTTTGTAACTTCAAATGCAACGAATTGCCTATCGGTTTACAATGAGTACCGCCAGTAGTAGGTTAGTAGCACATGTTGCCTCACGGTCAGGGACAGGGACAGGGTCAGCGTCAGGGACAGGGACAGGATCAGGGACAGGGACAGACTAGTAAAGACTAGCTTGTTTTGACAGCATAGCCTAGCTAACTAGCTGATCCATCTCGTCTACATCAGCAATTATCAGATACTATATAGACCGCGGTAGTGGTTCTAGCAAGATAATCAACTAACTTCCTTTAATCTTTGAGCTGGCTTAGTCTACAATGTATGATGAGTGAGTGTGTTGTGGTAGAAAAGTAAAGCCTATGTTAAAACAAATCATGGAGAATTTGGCTACAGGAGCAGTAGAAAAATATAAATGGAATGACGGTCATTTTGGAAGGGGGCACTCTTTTTCTCACTTTGAGACCACCAAAGATCTGTGTACGGTCCTGCCTAGAGTACAGTACTGGCTTCCATACCTACAACTCCAGCCTTGTAGTCTTCCAAACAGCATCCACAGCAATAGAAGGGGAACTACCTGTCCCTGCTACTTCGTGTGCTGTCCTAGACCAAAAGTTACTCAGCTGCATTCTAAACCTCATACTTTTCTTGCAGGTGCTTTCCACAACAAACCTAGTTCTCCCACACCATAAAATAAGAAACTTTCAGAGGTATCAGACCACAGAGCTATTGGAAAATAGCTTTTCTGGGACATGCTGCTTTTAATTCAAAAGAGTTAAACTTACTCACTTCAGACAGGTTGAAGTCTATTTCTTCAACCTCAAACCATACTCAAAGAGTGCTGAAAATGGGACACAAGTGCACCTCTAAACCCTTGTCGTTACAAACACTCATCCTCTCCACCATCCTCCTCTTCATCTCCCCTACCGCTGCCATGCCAGGGCCTGACTATGGAGGCCACCCGCGGTTCATCTGCATTCCCGTCCCTGCCGATACCGACCCTGCCTGCTTCCCCTCTGGGGGGCCAGTCATGGGGCCTAGTGGGGCAGGGCACCACATGCCTCCTGTAGGGCCCCCGAACAATAATGGCTGGTGGGGAATGACAGAGGAGGCTAAAACCACTATTTTACACCTGAGAGAAAGCCTGGTGCAGCAGAAAGAGACCATCCTGGATATGAGAGAGACCATCAGGGAGCTGACTGCCAAGCTCACCCTGTGTGAGGGCTCTGGACCGGGCATCGTGGCTCACAACGACCACCATGAACCTCCATCTCATCACGGAGGGGCTGTCAGCCATCTGCCTTATGCTGACAACGGTCACCATGGCAACCAGCAGGGTCACCATGGAAACAACAACCATGCCTTGGATGCAGCCGGACACTACCCTTGGAATGGGGGGCACCATTCGGACAGTGGGCATAACAACAGGGGGAAGGATAAACACGCAACACCAGAGGATATGATATCATCAAAATCGCCGGAAGAACTGGGCAGGATGCTGCAGGCCCTTAAAGAGAGAATGGATAACCTGCAGGTGAGAGAAAGTTCCGTTTAGTACAGAAAAGAGATAATGGAGATAGGATGGGGTCATGAGGAAATAGATAATGGAGATAGGATGGGGTCATGAGGAAAGAGATAATGGAGATAGGATGGGGTCATGAGGAAAGAGATAATGGAGATAGGATGGGGTCATGAGGAAATAGATAATGGAGATAGGATGGGGTCATGAGGAAATAGATAATGGAGATAGGATGGGGTCATGAGGAAAGAGATAAAAGAGATAGGATGGGGTCATGAGGAAATAGATAAAAGAATGACAGAGGGATGAGAGACAGAGACTAAAATCAGGATTAAGGGATTACTTTAAATTGTAAAAAGCGTCTGCTAAATGGCAGATTACTATATTATAATGCGTGAGAGAGAGGGAGAGAAAGAAGAAGAGGGATGTAATGTGTTTCCATGTGTAACTTCCTTGTCTTGTCTCAGGTCAGGTGATGCACATGTCATTGGATTGTTTGGTCAAATAAACAAATCAAGCTGAATAAGAGCTCGGGATAATTAAATCTGTTAATCAGTTAATCACATGAACGTACCACCCTGCCATGCGAGACACCATCTGCCACAGGCAGACAGAGTTCTACATCTTGTTTCCTGGCATCAAAATCCTTTATTTGTCTGTCTGTCTGACTGTCTGGAGCAGAACAGTCTTGGCACAGAGAGAGACTGGCATCCCTGGCATAACCGGTCCTGGCCTGACAGTGAAGTGGCTTTAGGGGTTGGATGATCACCCTGTCTAAGTCAAAATGGGCACACTAGACAAGGTTATTGAGCACTGACGGTTTAAATGGATTCTGCTTGAGTACACTTGGTAGGGTTTGGTATGGTTGGGTGGGTGGGTTTGAGATGAGCAGGGCAGAGCTAGCTGGGTGAGTTTAAGATTGGTATAGAGAGTTAGGTTAGCTTTGTAATATAAATAATAATAATATAATAATAATATAATATATGCCATTTAGCAGACGCTTTTATCCAAAGCAACTTACAGTCATGTGTGCATACATTCTACGTATGGGTGGTCCCGGGAATCGAACCCACTACCCTGGCGTTACAAGGGCCATGCTCTACCAACTGAGCTACAGAAGGACCATTTGTAGATGGGTAAAATTAGTGTGGCTGGATGGAGCTGGGCAGGGCACATCATTCCTACCTGTTTTCTCTCTCTTGCTTTCTCTCATAATTCAGGCTTTGTCGTCCAGGTTTGTGGCCTGATTATCAGGCTGTAAGTGGAGATCATGATAATTGACACTGATCTCCGATCTGTACCCTCTGCTGCCCGTGCCATCTGTCTATCGTCACGGTCCCACAGAGAGAACACTAGTCAACGATGTAGAAACTCACATATCTCTCAATCTGTTTCTCAATCTCAACCATAATAAAAAATAATGTACGTACTGTAGTCAACAGTAAATAAGGGTAGTGTTTGTGTCTCCCTCCCCATCAGTCAAGGAACACCTCCACCACCTACTCCAGCTCTCTGAAGGAGCTCCTCCAGAGGAAGATCAGTGCTCTGGAGCAGCAGATGCACCACACCGCTGCTGCCCTCAGCAGCAGCCCCAATCACCATGACGACAGCGATCACCACGATGACGGGCACCATGAAGACCACGACGATGACGGGCATCACGACGACAGTCACCATGACGACCACCCCGATGATCACCATGACAATGGGCAACACGACAACGAGGCAGATAGCCATGGTTACCTGCAGAGAACGGGTTATCACATACCAGGGCCCAGGGCTGGCCTGCACTCCAACAACAAACTGGACTCTCTACTGAATAACCTGCACCACACAGGTACCAAGAACCCTGATGCCTTCCAGATCGGCTTCCCCATGAGAACCAACTACATGTACGGGAAAGTGAAGACGACCCTTCTCCACGAGATCTTTGCCCTCACCCTGTGTCTGTGGATAAAGGGGGGCGCAGGCTCCGGGCTGGGGACCCCCTTCTCCTACTCTGTACCAGGACAGGCCAACGAACTGGTGCTGATCGAGTGGGGCAACAACCCCATGGAGCTGTTGGTGGATGACAAGGTGAGATGGGGAGAGAGAGCGTTGAGTAGAGAGTGGCCATGTCTGAATACCCATCCTAGTGTATTACATACCTAAACTGCATACTTATTTCGGTGTTTGGTGTAGTGGAATTCACTCGCCTTTTCATCTTTTCCAACGTGTTTGACAACAGCTGATAATCAGAGAAGTTGACTTGCTGTACCAAAATTAACGAATTGTGGGAGTCTATTTTTGAAATGTCAGTCTATTTATAAAACTCTTTTTTTCTGCATACTATTTACACTAAACACAAATATAAATGCAACGTGTAAAGTGTTGGTCCCATGTTTCATGAGCTGAAATAAGATACCCATACATTTTCCTTACTCACAAAAAGCTTATTTCTCTCAACTTTTGTGCAGAAATTTGTTTACATCCGTTAGTGAGAATATTTCCTTTGCCAAGATCATCCATCCACCTAACAGGTGTAGCATAACAAGAAGCTGATTAAACAGCATGATCATTACACAGGTGCACCTTGTGCTAGGGAAAATAAAAGGCCACTCTAAAATGTGCAGTTTTGTCACACATCACAATGCCACAGATGTCTCAAGTTTAGAGGGAGCATGCAATTGACTGCAGGATAGTTCACCTGAGCTGTTGCCAGATAATTGAATGTTAATTTCTCTACCATAAGCCGCCTCCAACATTGTTTAAAATAATTTGGCAGTACTCCAACCGGCCTCACAACCACAGACCACATGTATGGCATCGTGTGGGCGAGAGGTTTGCTGATGTCAACGTTGTGAACAGAGTGCCCCATGGTGGTGGTGGGGTCATGGTATGGGCAGGCAGAAGCTACAGACAACAAACAAACACACAACAGCGTGTTCCAGTTCCTGCCAATATTCAACAACTTCGCACAGCCATTGAAGAGGAGTGGGACAACATTCCACAAGGCCACAATCAACTGTCTGATCAACTCTATGCGAAGGAGATGTCGCACTGGATGAGGCAAATGGTGGTCACACCAGATACTGACTGGTTTTCTGATCCCAGTTGGGTATCTGGGTATCTGTGACCAACAGATGCATATCTGTTTTCCCAGTTGTGAAATCCATAGATTAGGGCCGAATGTATTTATTTAAATTGACTGATTTCCTTACATGAACTCTAACTCAGTAACATATTTGAAATTGTTGCATGTTGTGTTTATATTTTTGTTCAGTATAGTATGCTAGAATGGGTATTCGAACATGGGCAGAGTGGATGCTATATAACTCTCTTGGCTTTAACACTTCAGCTGTGAGGATAAAAGCCCTGTAAGCCACGCCTCTGTAGCCAAAGGTTTAGCCCAGAAGGCCTGTTGGACTCAGTAGCTCAGAAGCTCAGTATATAATAACTAGGCTACACTGAAGAGCATTGTAACTCCATAGGTTAACCGAATGGACTTTCTGACACCAGTGATCCGTCTTAATGGCGTGACAATGACGTCAGAGAGCAGCTTACTTAGACAGCAGGTGGAGAGAGTCTCAGCCAGAGGGTGAATTACACCATGATTTTTGTGGGTCTCTATCAATTTTTTTTGTTTATGGGACTAATAATAAAGACATAATTTAAACTGTAAGAAATGTATTACCTTTTAATGTGACATTAACCTCTTGCTCCTACCTGACACGCAGGCGTCCCATCTAGACATCTGGAAATGCAAATGCGCTACGCTAAATGCTAATAGCACTCGTTAAAACTCAAACGTTCATTAAAATACACATGCAGGGTACTGAATTAAAGCTACACTCGTTGTGAATCCAGGAAACAAGTCAGATTTTTAAAATGCTTTTCGGCGAAAGCATGAGAAGCTATTATCTGATAGCATGTAACACCCCAAAAGACCCGCAGGGGACGTAAACAAAAGAATTAGCATAGTCGGCGCTACACAAAACGCACAAATAAAATATAAAACATTCATTACCTTTGACCATCTTCTTTGTTGGCACTCCTAGATGTCCCATAAACATCACTATTGGGTCTTTTTTTCGATTAAATCGGTCCATATATAGCCTAGATATCGATCTATGAAGACTGTGTGATCAACGAAAAAAATAGCGTTTTATAACGTAACGTCATTTTTTTAAATAAAAAAAGTTGACGATAAACTTTCACAAAACACTTCGAAATACTTTTGTAATGCAACTTTAGGTATTAGTAAACGTTAATAAGCGATCAAATTGATCACGAGGCGATGTATATTCTATAGCTGTACGTCTGGAAATAATGTCCGGGTAAATCTCAACCAAAATATCCGGTCGGAGACCGGAAGAACTGCGCTGCCTTGTGTCTGTTTGACCAAGAAACAAATTGTAGGCAAATGACAAGACTGTTGACATCGTGTGGAAGCTGTAGGTATTGCAACCTCGGCCCCATTTAATGTGGATCACGTTTAACAATGGGTTGAAGTGGCGCATGGATATATTTTCCCATTTTCAGTGATCAGATTTTCCTGCACTTTTCGATGAAACGCACGTTCTGTTATAGTCACAGCCGTGATTTAACCAGTTTTATAAACGTCTGAGTGTTTTCTATCCACACATACTAATCATATGCATATACTATATTCCTGGCATGAGTAGCAGGGCGCTGAAATGTTGCGCGATTTTTAACAGAATGTTCGAAAAAGTAGGGGGTAGGAGTAACAGGTTAACACAACCAGTCATGATATTTTCCTCTGATTGTCAAACAAATCACTTCAAAAAGTAGGCTACCTATGCGTGTTCATCCACTTCAAAATAATTCCAGCATCCAAACTGCATGTACAGTTGAAGTCAGAAGTTTACATACACCTTAGCCAAATGCATTTAAATTAAGTTTTTCACAATTTCTAACATTTAATCCTAATAAAAATTCCATGTCTTGGGTCAGTTAGGGTCACCACTTTATTTTAAGAATGTGAAATGTCAGAATAATAGTAGAGAGTGATTTATTTCAGCTTTTAATTCTTTCATTACATTCCCAGGGGGTCAGAAGTTTACATACGCTCAATTAGTATTTGGTAGCATTGCCTTTACATTGTTTAACTTGGGTCAAACGTTTTGGGTAGCCTTCCACAAGCTTCCCACAATAGGTTGGGTGAATTTTGACCCATTCCTCCTGACAGAGCTGGTGTAACTGAGTCAGGTTTGTAGGCCTCCTTGCTCGCACATGCTTTTTCAGTTCTGCCCACACATTTTCTATAGGTTTGAGGTCAGGGCTTTGTGATGGCCACTCCAATACCTTGACTTTGTTGTCCTTAAGCCATTTTGCCACAACGTTGGAAGTATGCTTGGGGTCGTTGTTCATTTGGAAGACGCATTTGCGACCAAGCTTTAACTTCCTGACTGATGTCTTGAGATGTTGCTTCAATAATATATCCACATAATTTGCCATCCTCATGATGCCATCTATTTTGTGAAGTGCACCAGTCCCTCCTGCAGCAAAGCACCCCCACAATATGATGCTGCCACCCCCGTGCTTCACAGTTGGAATGGTGTTCTACAGCTTGCAAGCATCCAACTTTTTCCTCCAAACATAACAATGGTCATTATGGCCAAACAGTTCTATTTTTGTTTCATCAGACCAGAGGACATTTCCAAAAATTACTATTTTTCTCCCCATGCTAACCGTAGTCTGGCTTTTTTTCATGGCGGTTTTGGAGCAGTGGCTTCATCCTTGCTGAACGGCCTTTCAGGTTATGTCGATATAGGGCTTGTTTTACTGTGGATATAGACACTGTTGTACCTGTTTCCTCCAGCATTAACACAACCAGTCATGGAATTGTTTTACTGTGGATATAGACACTGTTGTACCTGTTTCCTCCAGCATTAACACAACCAGTCATGGAATTGTTTTACTGTGGATATAGACATTGTTGTACCTGTTTCCTCCAGCATTAACACAACCAGTCATGGAATTGTTTTACTGTGGATATAGACACTGTTGTACCTGTTTCCTCCAGCATTAACACAACCAGTCATGGAATTGTTTTACTGTGGATATAGACACTGTTGTACCTGTTTCCTCCAGCATTAACACAACCAGTCATGGAATTGTTTTACTGTGGATATAGACACTGTTGTACCTGTTTCCTCCAGCATTAACACAACCAGTCATGGAATTGTTTTACTGTGATATAGACATATAGACACTGTTTTTGATATAGACACTGTTTCCTCCAGCATTAACACAACCAGTCATGGAATTGTTTTACTGTGGATATAGACACTGTTGTACCTGTTTCCTCCAGCATTAACACAACCAGTCATGGAATTGTTTTACTGTGGATATAGACACTGTTGTACCTGTTTCCTCCAGCATTAACACAACCAGTCATGGAATTGTTTTACTGTGGATATAGACACTGTTGTACCTGTTTCCTCCAGCATTAACACAACCAGTCATGGAATTGTTTTACTGTGGATATAGACACTGTTGTACCTGTTTCCTCCAGCATTAACACAACCAGTCATGGAATTGTTTTACTGTGGATATAGACACTGTTGTACCTGCACCTCCAGCATCTTCATCTGCTGTTGTTCTGGGATTGATTTGCACTTTTCGCACCAAAGTATCTCCTTCCTGAGCGGTATGACAGCTATGTGGTCCCATGGTGTTTATACTTTCATACTATTGTTTGTACAGATTAACTTGTTACCTTCAGGCATTTGGACATTGCTCCCAAGGATGAACCAGACTTGTGGAGGTCTGCAATTTTTTTACCTGAGGTCTTGGCTGATTTCTTTGTAAAATCGTGTGAGATTAAAATGGACAAACGAAAGTGCTACATATAAGGCTACTCAGTGGATATTCTGACAGCGGTCGTAGGTCACATAACCAAGGCGCTATTGGCATTTGAACGTTTGAAAAATTTATGTAAAATTGTTTGACATGAAAATGGACAAACAAAAGGGTGTGCAATATATTAGGCTTATCAGTTGATATTCTGACAGCAGTTTGAGGGTTGTAGGTCACATGACCAGAGAGCTATTGACATTCGAAACTGTGAAAAAAAGAACAATTCATTTAAAATCACCTGAGATAAAAATGGATGAACGGGTGTGCAATATATAAGGCTAGTGACTGGATGTTCTGAAAGTAGTTTGAGGGTTGTAGGTCACATGACCAAGGAGCTATTGAAATTAGAAACATTGAAAAACATTGAAAATATATGTAAAATTGCGTGAGATGAAAATGGACAAACAAAAGGTTGTGCTACATATAAGGCTATTTGGTGGATATTCTGAAAGTAGTTTGAGGGTTGTCGGTCATAAGACTAAGAGAAGCTATTGAAATTTGAATCTTTAAAATATTCTTGTGAAATCTCATGAGATGCAAATGGACAAACAAAAGGGTGTGCAATGTGTAGGCCCACTGAGTGTACATTATAAACCTTGTTTGAGGTTCAAATAAATAAATCATTTAAAATAGTGTAAGATGTAAACCGACAAAACCAAGTGTGTGCAATGTGTGTCTATAACTTGGACTTAGCTACAACTCGTTTTGAACGTTTTAGGAGAAATGGTCAAAGAGCTATTGACATTTGAAAAATTTGATTTGTCACTATGTTGACGGTCCCTAACTGCTGTTGGTGGACTTAAGGAAATATCCAACATGAATCTGCTTTTACCTCGGTCACAGAGAACACCAGTACCCACACGCACCTGAAAAACAACGAATTAGCCTCTAAACAGCTGACTGACAAACGCAAACAATGATAAATCAAAGGATAAGTCTAACGATTGGAATAAAGGCCATTTTTTTATCAAGGACACATGGCAAACTAATGGAAAAAATTAGGAAGTACAAAGGAAAATCTATGTGTAAAGGAACTTAGGCCGAAATTCAGCACTACAGAGTGGACAGTGCTGCCACATATAAATAAATGGTTTAAACCATGACAGAGAGGTGGCGGTATTTGTTTCATTTGGAAGCATTTATTTACATATTTACCACTGTAAAACATATTTACCACTACATTTTAAACAAACAGGAGAGTAGTTCATTTGCATAATTTAGAGACCCCCCCCCCAGTAAATACCCAGTAAATACTACAAAGTTACTACTCAGCGATACTACACAAGATCTACACAACCCTACTGGTTTTACTGTTTGATTGCTGTTGAGATGTGTAGTAAACCAGTAGTGATTTATGTAGTCATTTAAATAGTAATGAGTGACAAATTGGGACCTTTCATCACTGGTGAACAATGCATATTTCCTATTTAAATCACTACATAATTCTCCCTTAATGACTACTGTGTAACTACGGAACTTTAGGCTATTTACTACTTAAAACCTACACATACCTACACAATTCCTACATGTTCACTATTGAATTACTACACAAAGTCTACTTCTCTATGCCTACTCAATCCCTATCGAATTTCTACTGCCATTTGTGCGTGTAGTGTCACCACTGATCACTACTGAATTTCTCCTGATCCTTTTTCATTTCCTAAAAAGTTAAATAAACGGCTAAAGAACGACATGAAAGTATTCATAAACCTTAAAGGAACTGGTGTCAGCATGAGGGCTAACTATGAAAGACAGGACGACGAAGGACGGAAGAGGATTACATTCAGGATGGGCAAAAACAGTAGCTAGCTAACAACAGCCAACTACTTCCTGTCTTGTCTTTTGTGGTCACGAAAAGCCAGTGTTGTCTTCCTGTAGTGTGTGACATCAAGTAGTAAAAACTTATTGACTACTATTGACAAGCCAAGCATCAAGTAGTAAAAACTCTACTTGACTACTATTGACAAGCCTGTGTAGTAAAGCTGTAGTGTTTTAACTAAAAACTTATTTTACTATTGACAAGCCTGTGTAGTAAACTGTAGTGTTTTAACTCAAGACCAACACCAAGTAAAAACTCTACTTGACTACTATTGACAAGCCTGTGTAGTAAAGCTGTAGTGTTTTAACTACTTATTTACTACCAACATCAAGTAGTAAAAACTCTATTTGACTACTATTGACAAGCCTGTGTAGTAAAGCTGTAGTGTTTTAACTACTTATTTACGACCAACATCAAGTAGTAAAAACTCTACTTGACTACTATTGACAAGCCTGTGTAGTAAAGCTGTAGTGTTTTAACTACTTATTTAGCTGTAGTGACCAACATCAAGTAGTAAAAACTCTACTTGACTACTATTGACAAGCCTGTGTAGTAAAGCTGTAGTGTTTTAACTACTTATTTACGACCAACAAGTAGTAAAAACTCTACTTGACTACTATTGACAAGCCTGTCTGTAGTGTTTTAAGCTGTAGTAGTGTTACTTAAAACTCAAGTAGTAAAAACTTGACTACTATTGACAAGCCTGTGTAGTAAAGCTGTAGTGTTAACTACTTATTTACTACCAACATCAAGTAGTAAAAACTCTATTTGACTACTATTGACAAGCCTGTGTAGTAAAGCTGTAGTGTTTTAACTACTTATTTACGACCAACATCAAGTAGTAAAAACTCTACTTGACTACTATTGACAAGCCTGTGTAGTAAAGCTGTAGTGTTTTAACTATTAGCCTTATTTAGTGTTTTAACCAACATCAACATCAAGTAGTAAAAACTCTACTTGACTACTATTGACAAGCCTGTGTAGTAAAGCTGTAGTGTTTTAACTACTTATTTACTACCAACATCAAGTCATCAAGTAGTACAAATCTTTACCTGTTTACTACTGGAAACACACAAGTTATCTCCTTGTGCTGTCAACTTGGTGGTACTCAATCCCTACTCTCCTCCCTTCCCCCCAGGCAGTGACTCTGCCCCTTTCTATCAGCGATGGAAAGTGGCACCATGTGTGTGTGACGTGGTCGACGAGGGACGGTGAGTGGGAGGCGTACCAGGACGGGGTGAAGAGGGGCTCTGGGGAGAACCTGTCCGCATGGCATCCCATCAAACCTGGAGGGGTCTTCATCCTCGGACAGGAACAGGTAATCTTCAAATTCAAATTCAGTTGGTTATTGAGTGTCTACAAAAAGCTTCTGCATTACACAAGACAAGAAAGGTGCACACTAAGCCATTTTCCCTGCGACCTCACTCATTAACCCCTTGAGCAAGGCAGTTAACCCCCAACATCAAACTGCTCCCCGGGCGCCTATGCAGTGGACGCCAATTGAGGCAGCCCACCGAGCTTCTCTGATTCAGAGAGGTTAGGTTAAATGTGGAAGCCACATTTCTGTTGAATGTGTTGTGTCTTTTGCATCATTAAACTAAAGACTTATTTTGATCAAATAAATTCTCTGTAATTATTATTACGTGATTAAACTAACTTAATCATGTAAATGTAATTAACTAGGAAATCGGGGCACCAAGGAAAATATTCGGATTACAAAGTTATATTTTTCCTAATATAACTTTCAGATATTTTAATATCTGATTAATTAGTATTCTAATTAATGAATTATTCTTTACCTCACGTTAGTCTCATTCCAAATGTCGTAAATGGTTGGTTATCTGCACGAACCCAGGCTTCACTATGAGTCATCCATACATCAAGTGTCTCAATCATTTATTTATTAACTAACTAAATAATAAAAGAAATGCATACACAAACAAACAAGTAGATATGGTTACAAGGAAATGATAGGGAATGTGACCTAGTGGGCTAAACCGGACAAAAGGGAAGTGGGGGTCAACTGAGATACAAGACACTCCAAAGTTGATAATTATAACAATTGAAATGCCAATCCTTTGCACATGAACGCTCACTCATTCGGGAATAATTGCAATCAATATATATATTTACACTCAGTGTGTCGTCGTGATCTCTGTTGGAAAGTTTGTTTCTGTTGCAAAGTTTGTCCGCCCTCTCTCTCTCTGCCGTGGTTAGAATGGATAGTTCAGAGTAACATTCAGCAATGTTGTAATAGAATAGCTGTTTCTGCGGTTGTCGGTCCTCGCATTCACGGATCCATAATTTCTAGCTGCTGACTACTAATTAGTATCGAAGAGTAACTCTTATTCTGCCGGATCAATAGTCTCAGAGTTTAACCACATGGTATGGTTAAAAGATTCAGCAATCTACTCAAACCTGAACTCCCTCTGTGATGAGGTACTAGTCTGGGCTCAAATCTTAGCCCGCTCATAATTGAGGTAAGCTTGGTCTGAAGATGATTCTCCAGGTGGGGATTATATTCGGAAGAGCAGAAAAAGGCTGTCCCATGATGCCAGATCAATGTCTGTGCTCATGGGGCGGGCCAATGTCTTAGTTAACTTTAAATTGAATTGGGTTCCCTTTCATTAAACAGTTTAAAATCACATTACACAATTTCACAAATAGTTTCATCTTTACTCATTAATTTTATACAACAATTAGATGCAAGCCTCATAACTGAGACTCTTGTATAAACAGAGTTATGGTAATGTGGCTGTATTGTCTCTCATGAGTTTCACAAACATTAAACGAAATGGACCGGTCATAGCTGGATTCTTCCCCGACCGCGTATACCTTCTCCAAAACATGTACATTGTTCAGTTCTCAAGTTCTATACTGGAGAAGAGGTTCCTTTGTTCTCCTGGGAAAACTCACTCTCTCTTATACTCTGGCCATGAGGAGGGAACTCCTCAAGGAATTTATGACCTGCCTAACAGAGCCTGTTGGTAGGGGGTGAGGGAGAGAGGGGGATGGTGCAGAGAGAGGGGGATGGTACTCGCTATCCCCAAGAGGGCAACGTCATGACAAATGCATTCAGTTGTGCAACTGACTAGGTATCCCCTTTCCCTTACTTCCTTCCCTCCTCAGCCCATAATTTCACCTATTATTGACTGAGTCCCTTATCCTAGTATAGCCTCCCTTTATGTATCACGCCACGGCTGTCTAGAATGCTATGTTTACACAGTCACACAATTCTGATCTTATTTTTTACCACTAATTGTTTTTTTCACAATAATTGGGCAAAAGATCAGAATTGGGCCACCAGTGTAAACGCAGCCCAAGCAGAAGGACTGTTGTGCGTGCGCCCTTAACCAACCACAAAAGCAGTTACTTCACTAGCATGGGCTTTCTCTCAGAAACAGTGATCGTGTTTGGGGTTAAGGTCAGAGTCATTACTGTGTAATCCTAGCCTCTGACCTCTGAACCCTGACCTTGTCTCATTTAGAGCAGCAGATAGGTTTTGTCATATAATGAATGCTGACTACCACCTACCATACATACAGGAGGTTGGGGAGGACAGGCTCATGGTAATGGCTGGAGTGGAATAGGTAAAAGGGTATCAAATACATCAAACACATGGTTTTCATTCGATGCCATTCCATTCGCTCCGTTCCGGACATTATTATGTCCTTCCCTCAGCAGCATCCTGTGATCTAAAGCTAGCCACAAACAAACCCCATTGTTTCGTTTAAATGCATTTATGGCTCCTTTCTTAAGTCCAAATCCTAACTTTAGAATGAGCCTAACATGACCTTATCTCTCTCCTCCAGGACACTCTGGGAGGTCGTTTCGACGCCACGCAGGCGTTTATGGGGGACATCTCTGACCTCCAGATGTGGGCTAATGTCCTCACGGCCCATGACATCTACAGCCTGGCCTCCTGCAACAGCCACCTCAGCGGGGACGTCATCACCTGGTCCGAGAATGTGGTGGAGCTCCACGGAGGGGTCACCAAGTACCCCTTCGACCCCTGTCACTAAGGGCAACCAACTATTATGACATTACCAATGGATCCATATCACACACATACTTAAAAGTACTCCTATCGAAGAAGGATTTTTTTCCGATCCAGAGGGGGTATGAGATCACACAGGATAGAGAATCCACTCCACTTAATATTACCACCTGACTAAAACTATGCCTTCCTTTTAGTCTGAAAGACGGTAGACCCCCATTCCCAGAAACTGTGTTATGACTATTATGGGATTAAATGTTTTGATAATGAAATGGACTATATGTACAGTGCCTTCAGAAAGTATTCATACCCCTTGACTTATTCCATGTTTTGTTATGTTACAGCCTGAATTCTAAATTTATTAAATTATAACAAATGTTCATCCATCTACACATAATACCCCATAATGACAAAGTGAAAACATGTTTCTAGAAATTTTTGCAAATGTATTGAAAATAAAATACATAAATAACCATTGACACAAGTATTCGCACCCCTTAGTTAATTCTTTGTAGAAGCAACTTTGGCAATGATTACAGCTATGAGTCTTTCTGGGTAAGTCTCTAAGAGCTTTCCAGACCTGGATTGTGCAATATTTTACAATTCTTCAAGCTCTGTCAAATTGGTTGTTGATTATAGGCAACCATTTTCAGGTCTTACCATACATTTTCAAGTAGAGTTAAGTCAAAACCATAACTTGACCAGTCAGGAACATTCACATCTGGTTGGTAAGCAACTCCAGTGTAGATTTGGTCTTGTGTTTTAGGTTATTGTCCTGCTGAAATGTGAATTAATCTCCCAGTGTCTGTTGGAAAGCAGACTGAAACAAGTTTTCCTCTAGGGTTTTACAAGCATACCCATAACATGATGCAGCCACCACTATGCTTGAAAATATGGAGAGTGGTACTCAGTAATGTGCTGTATTGGATTTGTTCCAAACATAACACTTTATATTCAGGACAACAAGTTAATTGCTTTGCCACATTTTTTGCAGTATGACTTTAGTGCCTTGTTCCAAAGAGTATTCATGTTTTGGAATATTTTTATTCTGTACAGGCTTCCTTCTTTTCACTCTGTCAATTAGATTTGCATTGTGGTGTAACTACAATGTTGTTGATCCATCCACACTTTTCTCCTGTCACAGCCAAATTCACTGCTTGACTGTGAGGGACCTTACAGATAATTGTATGTGTCGGGAACAGAGATGAGGTAGTCATTCAAAAATCATGTAAAACACTTTTATTGCACACAATAAAGTCCATGCAACTTATGTGACTTTTTAAGCAAAATTGTACTCCTGAACTTATTTTAACGTGCCATAACAAAGGGGTTGAATATTGATTGACTTAAGACATTTCAGCTTTTCATTTTTAATTAATTTGACATTATTGGGTATTGTGTGTAGGCCAGTGACAAAAAAATCTAACTGTAATAAATGTTTTATTCCGGCTGTAACACAACAAATGTAGAATAAGTCAGAGGGTGTGAATACTTTCTGAAGGCTCTGTATATGTATCTATTTTTCTAGCTTCTATTTGACCCTTTATTAGTGTTACTAAAATGTTACTGCTGTTTTATTGTCACAACAAGGATAATATGATATATTGTTATATAGTTGATGAAGATCAATAGATATTGTTGTTGCGGTACACAGCATCCTTATAGTGGGCCCGTATAATTGACTTTGAAAGTGGTTACATAGGTAGAAGGAGAGAGTGAGGTTGACCAATGGATTCTCTTTGAAAGAAGATTCCTTGAAACATACAGCTACTCTACCAAAGAAACCAAAGAAAAGTTAGACTAATTCATTTGTTTAGTCTTTTTTATTTTTTTCCCTGTTTTCCTGTGAAACAAGTACATCGAGTACATTTCCTTAAAGCTGGAGTCCTTAGTTGTTACATCCATTTTTGGACTTAGAAATTAATAATATATACCCATTGATTCTTGAAGAATATAACTTAGAAATGAATCATGAGCTTAGTTCAAATGTCATACCATATCAGAACCCAAAATATAAGCTTGTTTTACTCCAATATTTGTAAACAATGTAAATGTAAACAAACACTGTATAGCCTCCAAACATGGTTAAAACTGATAATGTTGATATCATGGGTGGTCAGTCTTTGCATCCACAGCTCTGTCTATGAATTTAAGAGTGGTTACATTTCTCCAGGCCCATATCTCAGATTTATACCAAAACAGAGGTGGGGTGACCTCTTTGTTATGGTTTCAATTCAAGATTCTAGCTTTGTGTTATTGTTTTGATTTCAGAAAAATGTTTCAATGATTTACCTGAGACATGAATTCCCAGCAAAGAAATGTGCTTTATGAGTCTTTATATCTATACTGAACAAAAATATAAATGCAACATGCAACAATTTCAAATATTTTACTGAGTTACAGTTCATGTAAGGAAATCAGTCAATTGAAAGAAATTCATTACGCCCTAATCTATGGATTTCACATGACTGAGCAGGGGCACAGCCATGGGTGGGCCTGGGAGGGCATAGGCCCACCCACTTGGAAGTCAGGTCCACTCACTGGGGAGCCAAGCACAGACAATCAGAATTGTTTTTTTTTCCCCACAAAGGGGCTTTATTACAGACAGAAATACTCCTCAGGCCTCAGCGGCTTATGGTAGAGAAACTAACATTCAATTCTCTGGCAACAGCTCTGTTGGACATTCCTGCAGTCAGCATGCCAATTGCATGCTCCCTCAAAACTTGAGACATCTGTGGCATTGTGTTGTGACAAAACTGTACATTTTAGAGTGGCCTTCTTTTGTCCCCAGCACAAGCTGCACCTGTGTAATGATCATGCTGTTTAATCAGCTTCTTGATATGCCACACCTGTCAGGTGGATGGATTATCTTGGCAAAGGAGAAAAGCTCACTAACAGGGATGTAAACAAATGTGCGTACAACATTTTAGAGAAATAAGCTTTTTGTGCGTATCGAACATTTCTGGGATCTTTTATTTCAGCTCATGAAACATGTGACCATGCTTAGGGAATGTGACTTTGGGAAAGAGGTCATCTTAATGGGAGATTTTAACATTAATTATGAAGACAAGTTTAGTAGGAAAACCCTCAAACGGATCACTAATACCTTTGACCTTACACAGCTAGTTAAAGGGCCAACCAGGGTGACTTGTTGAATACCTAAGAATACCTAAGAGTGAATTAAGCTATTTTGAAAACGCAATTAAGGGAATTAACTGGAATGATCGCTTGTCCTATACAGACGTGGAAGCTGATAGTCAAGTTTTTCTATCCACAATCCAGACTAAAATAAATAGTTTGCTAAAGAAAATCAAACCCAAACCTGGCCAAAAGAGCACTCTTCCGTGGCTAAATGGAGAAATCTGTAAACTGATGAAAGAACGAGATTATGCTCTACAAATTGCCCTAAGATCCAAATTAGAGGATGACAGTCGTAGGTTTACCATGTTGAGAAATAAGGTGATGAAAGAAATCAGACAGGCCAAGGCAAACTTTTTTATTAACATAATTGGTGAAGCAAAGGGAAATTCTAAACTGATCTGGGAGAATCTAAAAAGGTTAGCAGGGAAAGACCATAGTAACACTGCAAAAAGACTAGAAATCATGGTGAATAACAATATAACACAGGATGCAGTCGAAATAGCAATAGCCTTCAATTCCTACTCTATTGATCTATCTATCTGTCAGGTTACTGACACAGAACCCCTCCACTGGTTTCTTGGGCTCAGTGCTAGTGAATGACGTTCAACCTGTCTTCATCATAAGGGAGGTTTCTGAGTCAAAGGTGAACAAGGTGATTAGCTCACTAAATAACTCTAAAGCCAAAGATGTGTTTGGGATGGACTCTACCTTTCTTAAAAACTACAAAGAGTCACTCATTGGCCCCATTACTATGGTCACCAACACATCTACTGGTCTCGGGGTGTTTCCAAGGGTATGGAAGTTGGCCATAATAATGGCCATCTTTAAATCAGGCGGCCCTGCTGACGTGAGTAACTATAGGCCCACCTGTGGTGTCAACAACTGATTGCCCATGTCAACAACAGCACCTTCATATTACACTCCATGCAGTTTGGCTTCAGAGCGAAACACTCCACAGAAACGGCCAACTGCTTTCTTCTGGAAAATGTGAAGTCCAAGATGGACAAAGGGGGCGTTGTTGGGGCTGTGTTTCTGGACCTAAGGAAGGCTTTTGATACTGTTAACTATGAGATTCTCATCACACAATTGTCCAAGTTCAACTTTTCCCCTGATGCCTTGAGATGAATGAAATCATACCTTGAAGGCAGAACTCAGTGTGTCAGAGTGAGCAATGAGCTGTCGCCCACTCTTAGCTATGATGTGGGCGTGCCCCAAGGGTCAGTACTGGGGCCCCTCCTGTTCAGCCTGTATATTAATGATCTGCCTTCTGTCTGTACTGGGTCTGAAGTTCAAATGTATGCAGATGATACAGTGATATATGTGCATGCAAAGAGCAAACAACAAGCTGCACAAGAACTCACTACTGTAATGGTCCAGGTTACAAAGTGGCTCAGTGACTCGTGTTTGCATCTCAATGTGAAAAAACTGTGGGCCTCACAAAGAGGGCAACAGATGTTACTGAGCCAGATGTCTATGTGTCAGGGGGTAAGCTCCAGGTGGTATCTGATTTGAAGTACCTTTGCATCATACTCTCTTTTAAAAAGCATGTAAAAAAGGTCATTCAAATAACCAAATTCAACCTAGCTAATTTCAGATTTATAGGAAAATGTTTGACTACAGAGGAAGTTTGCCTGTACTTCAAATCTATGATACTCCCCCACTTAACATACTGCTTGACTAGTTGGACCCAAGCTTGCTGTACAACATTAAGACCTATTCAGTCAGTCTATAAACAGGCTCTCAAAGTGCTTGATAGGAAGCCAAATAGCCATCATCACTGTTACATCCTCAGAAAGCATGAGCTCCTGAGTTGGGAAAATCTTGTGCAATACACCGACGCATGTCTTGTATTCAAGATCCTAAATGGCCTGGCTCCCCCTCCACTCATTATTTTTGTTAAACAGAAAACCCAAACATATGGCAGCAGATCCACAAGGTCTACCATGAGAGTCTGACTGCATAGATCCCTTAAGGAAAAGCACCTTTAGTAAATCCGTTTTCTCTGTGAGAGCTTCCCATGTCTGGAATACACTGCCATCAGACACACATAACTGCACCACATATCACACTTTCACAAAATGCTTGAAGACATGGCTAAAGGTCAATCAAATTTGTGAACATGGTCCCTAGCTGTGTGTTGCCGCTTTCCATGTTGTCTGTAGCTTGTGAGGTGTGGAAACACTTTGTTGCTTTTATGAATTTTGTCTTGCTGCTTTTTGCTCTATGTTGCTATGTCTGTTTGCTACGTCTTGCTTGTCCTATGTTGCTCTGTCCGTATGCTACGTCTTGCTTGTCCTATGTTGCTCTGTCTGTATGCCACGTCTTGCTTGTCCTATGTTGCTTGCTTGTCCTATGTTCTGTCTGTACGTATTGCTTGCCACGTCTTGCTTGTCCTATGTTGCTCTGTCTGTATGCCACGTCTTGCTTGTCCTATGTTGCTCTGTCCGTATGCTACGTCTTGCTTGTCCTATGTTGCTCTGTCTGTATGCTACGTCTTGCTTGTCCTATGTTGCTGTGTCTGTATGCTACGTCTTGCTTGTCCTATGTTGCTCTGTCCGTATGCTACGTCTTGCTTGTCCTATGTTGCTCTGTCCGTATGCTACGTCTTGCTTGTCCTATGTTGCTCTGTCCGTATGCTACGTCTTGCTTGTCCTATGTTGCTCTGTCCGTATGCTACGTCTTGCTTGTCCTATGTTGCTCTGTCTGTATGCTACGTCTTGCTTGTCCTATGTTGCTCTGTCTGTATGCTACGTCTTGCTTGTCCTATGTTGCTCTGTCTGTATGCTACGTCTTGCTTGTCCTATGTCTTTATTGTCTATATTGTAATTGTTTTTAATAACCTGCCCAGGGACTGCGGTTGAAAATTAGCCGTCTGGCTAAAACCGGCACTTTTACTGAAACATTGATTAATGTGCACTGTCCCTGTAAAAATAAAATAAACTCAAACTCAAACTCAAACACTTTACATGTTGAGTTCATATTTTTGTTAGTATACATACAACTCATTTTAAAGCTTGATTTAATGTATTATGAATTATGCCACGTAGGGGAGTGAAAATGAAATGGAGTTACCCCACATTTCTCTTTATCTCTCTTTTTAATGTAGGAGTCAGGTTTCACCCCTAAACCAAGAATCAGACAAGCAACAGATTTATGATTTTATTTACAATGCACTATGTATTTAGCAGGTAAGAAAGTTCCACTGAAATTGAGTTCTTGTTATTTACTGATATTGAACAGAAGTGTGTGTTCATTTGTATTACTTTATTTGTCAATGTATGTACCTTTTTATTTGAAATCGTGTTGTTGTTTGATGGCCAAATGTATAAAACATTTCTCAAATTCCTTTTTTATCCAAATGTTATATTAGGCTGTAATAACATTGTGGCTTTGTAAATGTTTGATCTGGCTGTGTTTCTATCAGTAGACGTTGTCTGTGGATACTGCACACGGATCAGAAACGATTTGATACTATTTGTAAATAAAAACCTTGATGTTTCTGTTTGAATGTTTATTTACTAATTAATTTATGTTGTTGAATTCCATTCTGACCTCAGACTGCACCTGACGTCTTGTTTGACCTGTCTGCTTCCCTCACTGCTGACAGCCTGCTACTAACACCCAGCACACACAATCAATCTCTCAGCAACCCAACGTGGCCACACTACAGTACCCACAGGTCCCACATCAGGGCAGGCGGCGCTAGAGATGGGGTGGCCTATACCAGTGGAGGCTGCTGAGGGGAGGACGGCTTATATAATGGCTGGAACAGAGTAAATGGAATGGTATCAAACTATGTGTTTGATATATTTGATACTAGTCTACTCATTCCGCTCCAGTCATCACCACGAGTCCGTCCTCCTAAATTAAGGTGCCACCAACCTCTTGTGTCCTATACAGTGGAGATTTGCTTGATTGACCCCATTTGACCTTGTTGTGCATGCAGGCACTCACAGTTCAGGTGTGAACTTAGACCACACATTTAAGCCTGAAGATCTTGCTCCAGCTAATGCAGGTGTCAAACTCATTCCATGGAGGGCCTAATGTCTGGGTTTTTGTGAGGGGAAGTTCCTTACTAATTAGTGACCTTAATTCATCAATCAAGTACACGAGAGGAGTGAAAACCCAGACACTTGGCCCTCCGTGGAATGATTTTGACAAATGCCCTAATGCCTCTTCCTGCCCTTCCTTGTTGGAACATGGAATCTCCTTTGAGTACCAGCATCACTCAGGAGATAGGCCAGACTGTCCCAGTCACTGATTCCTAAAAGGTGGGTCAAGACCCAATTGGTCCATGGCCAGCTTGTCATGGGTCATGGCTGGATTTGGTCTGGGTTGTAGGGTTGTCTATATTTGGGGGGTCACACCAGACTTAGATCATCCTCGCATCATTGAATCTGTCCCATTACGACATCTGTGAGAGCATGGACAGGGCAACTGAAGCCATCTCCATTTTGAAGCAGTCCATTTTCTTCTGCGAATTGGCAAACAAACCGAGTGTCCACACTGCCACCTGTACTGTGTTAAAACAGATATAAAGCCAAGGTTGGCGATTTACTGTCACCTGCAGTTATGGAATGCTTGCTCACGAGTATAATTCATTGGCTGATCCCACGTGATTACCCAGATGGAATCATGTGATCCTTCTTTGACCCATAGAAAGACCCACCCAGTTGACTACTTCAAAATGGTGAAAGTCATCAATGGTGCCACCCATGCTAAATCGACCTTTAGGGCCCTAGAGTTATTCTCTATGGATCACACAAACACTTGGGCTGTAAGTGGGTAACAATTACGGTTGCATAATTACAGGAAATCTCCAACCAGAATTTCAGGAAAACCAGGGAATTTACTGAAAGTTTCCAGAATTTTGCAACTCTAGTCACAATGGAAAAAAGGTCTGGGTAATACCGTTCACTGGAATAAAAACATTTAGAATTTGATCTGCAGACATTTGTAAACTAAGTCTAATAATAATCACTCAAACACACAGGAGTATTGTCTCAGTTCACTTTTTATTGTTTCACAACAGTTGACTGGCACCCGTGTACCATGGTTTTGTTTTTGCTACATATAGCACAGATGACCTATCCGTCTTCACATTGCTGTAAAAAAAAAAAAAAAAACTAAATCTAACACTATCCCAGGAAGTAGTGGTGTTGGGGTCTGGGGGACAGAAGTAGTGGTGTTGGGGTCTGGGGGACAGAAGCAGTGGTGTTGGGGTCTGGGGGACAGAAGCAGTGGTGTTGGGGTCTGGGGGACAGAAGTAGTGGTGTTGGGGTCTGGGGGACAGAAGTAGTGGTGTTGGGGTCTGGGGGACAGAAGCAGTGGTGTTGGGGTCTGGGGGACAGAAGCAGTGGTGTTGGGGTCTGGGGGACAGAAGCAGTGGTGTTGGGGTCTGGGGGACAGAAGTAGTGGGGTTGGGGTCTGGGGGACAGAAGCAGTGGGGTTGGGGTCTGGGTGACAGAAGTAGTGGGGTTGGGGTCTGGGTGACAGAAGTAGTGGGGTTGGGGTCTGGGGGACAGAAGCAGTGGTGTTGGGGTCTGGGTGACAGAAGTAGTGGTGTTGGGGTCTGGGGGACAGAAGTAGTGGGGTTGGGGTCTGGGTGACAGAAGTATTCATTAGTGTCCTTTCTCACAAAAGTCTGTCTCTTTGTTGAGTTGGAACAGTGTGACGTCCCAACTCCATTTTGGCAACTTTGCACTTCAAGAATACCCAGACAGGTCTACTGTGTTTCAGTGTCGTGTAGTGTACAGCAGCCCTGCCTGTAGGTTGGCTCGCTGCTGTGTGTCTGTCACACCAAACACTCAGAGAATAACTAGAGAAGACTAAGAGATCATTTTTTTGTACCTAGACTTTCCTATGTGAACAACATTTAGAGTAAAACTTCTGTAGTTTAGTTATCAGAGCTGGAAGTGATCAAAATATGGATTTGTAAAGCCATCACAACCAGTGAGGATGATGCAGGACAGCCTGGTCACCACTGGAGGCTACTACAGATAGTATTGCCAATCTAAAAGGTACAGCTCTTTAAAGCAGGTACAGCTGCTTAAATATTGATAAAGTGCAGCAGACAATCCTAATTCTGCATTTTCCATATTCATTGTAATGAAATGTTAATCCAATGACAAACTAATGAAAATATCTACGAGTCAATTCAGGCTTAATGTATCATTAGACATGTATCCTTAACATTGTTATTCATTTAATACATTTTAATATTTCAGCAATTACATAATATTGAAAGATATTAGTGCACCATGTTTGTTGTCCGTTTCAAATCAATCACATTAAGAGGAATCTGATGCCTTTTCCTGGCTTGACTGATGATTCAACTTCAGAACCATCATTTCAGTTCTCATATTAGACAGGTCATTTCAGACTTATCATAGGGTGATGTCCCAATAACCCCCCATAGCTTGCTTTCCTTTTATGTCACAGATCTGACAGGACTGGATGGGCATCAGTATTATGAAGGACACCTATCCAGCCCTTTCATATATCCATGATGGTTATGGCTGAAAGAAAGCCATTACAGGCATCTGGGACACGTTTGTGCTTCAGTGAGCCTCATTCATTCAGGCTCTTAGAGGGTAATAGAGGTTCCTTCAGGACGGTGCAACATTATCAACAGTACAGATAGAAATAGAATGTATAGAACTGACAGGATTCCCTGTTCCATACCACATAGAACCATGCCTGTTCTATATTAGACATTTCTATCCTAAATGTTTTGTGATGTCATCACTCTCCTGTCCTGAATAATCTAAATGTTCCAATTGGAGGTTGATTCTATTGTGTCAACAGGGAACACTAACATTCTTTCTCAAATGCACCCAACACTAACACGAGTCTGGTCCATCTGGGTGTATGAAGGATTAACCCTCATCTCCACATGCAGTTCTACAGTAGCTCTTACAAAACAAAAGATGTAACAAACAAAAATAAACAATAAATTAAATCTGTGTTGTAAACAATAGTCTAACAAGTATTTACAAAAAATGAAGTATATATTGTAATAAGCTGCCGTTGTAACTTCTTAAAACCCACTGTAGCGTATTATAGAGTTGGGTGTAACAGTTTACGTGTCTGTATGAGGGAGTTTATTAACAGTCTTGTGAAGGAAACGCCAGTGGTCATTGACAAGAGTCGTCGTCTTTTAGTGTTCACTGCTCTATTGTTGCCTTATTGGTCAGTTTTTCTGGGAACATTTCCCGTAGATGGTTGATCATAACAAATTGAACATGAATGACATTTTTATGGTCTAAGCAGTAAGGACCAGCGTCATCTCCTTCACAGAGGCTACAGTATTAAAGTGGGACTTTGATAATGCTGATATAGACATGCTAACCTGGAGCCAAGATGTTAGAGTAAAGCACAGCAGACAACTAGTGCTGCATCTTAACAGGTTAAAGTGGCTTCCTCAGCCGCCGGGCATTCTGTCCTTCACACAGTGACCGGTTAGAACTGGACCGTTGCCCCAATGTTAGATCAGTTACAGATGGAGAGGAAGTCACTTCAGACTGATGAGTTGCAGCCTGTTTGTGATGGAAGGTTCAGTGGCCCTGCTTGCTACCCTGAATAAAATACATATTTATTTCACAGTTCACTTCAACTTCACGGAAAAGAAGGAAGGAGAGGTGTAGTGACGAGAAGGAGGCTTTGAGTGAGTGAACTAACTGTAGTATATAGGGTAGTAGTGGACACTTTGTAGTGTGGTAGCGTACAGAGCAGCCTCTAGCAGCAGCAGACAGTAGTAGATGAGTGGTGAACTCCTGAACTGCCGGTTTGTGCTGGCCAGTCTCTTAAACAGGATAGCAACAAGTCCTCCTCACAAAGAAAGAGGGGAAAAAAGTGAGGAATGAAATTAATCTAGGAAGGAGAGAAAGGCTTGTGTCCCATGTTGGAATGAGAGATGAAGAGAGGAAGAAGGGAATGTTCTACGGTTGTTCCTCATTCTTCTTTAACGATATGCGTTTCTTCCTGGCAGCCAGCATCTCATAGAAGGGGTCCACGCTGACCGCAGAGCTGGAGAGAGGGATGGAAGAAACAGAAACAGAATAGAGGAATGTTGGTCTGATGCATTTCTAAATGTATCCATCCATACACCCTACTCTGCCTCCCTCCCTCCCTCCCTCCCTACGTACTTGATGTGGTGGATCCATTCGTCTTTCTCCTCAGGTGTGGGGGCAGAGATGCGGTACACGTTGTGGTTCCCCTCCACCACTCTGCCGTCTGCCTCCGTCTTACAGGCCTTGATCAGCTGACCACGGTTGTTGGGGATGTACAGCTCAAAACAGTTCTGGGAGGGAAGAGCGGGAGTCAGGAGAAATGGTGCAGTGATCATGTCCCATGTTGACATTCTAAATGTATTGATAACAAACTCACAGGTTTCCTGGGGTCTTCAACCTCCCGGATACTCAGGTTCTCTAGGGGAATGATACCTCTGGGCTCCTTATCCTGAACACACACATTATACACACTGTAGTACAGAACACTGATCCACGTTACAATGTTCTGTTACATAGCTCTTTACCCTCTCTGTAATGGATTACATTTCCATCACATTGCTCTACAGTGGCACTTTGACAGCTATAATGTTGACTTACTGTAGTATACTCAAAGTAGTAAAGGCAGTTGTCTGTGAGAATGAACCATCTTCTTTTCCAGGTCTTCACCCGTCCTCCTGAAATACAAACAGACCAATAGAGGCATGAGACAGGGTGGGATCTGGAGGTCAGCAGAATACCGACTGGACTGGAGAAACTCATTCCACTTGACTGCTCCACATACTGAAGCAAATATTCCATTACTACACATCACCTTCAGGATATTACAGTTATTCAGACAGCTTGTATAGCCTTACATTTCCAATGCCTTTGTATGCCAATTCATCTCACACGGTAATATGTGACATCTGATGTCTGACAAAAGGCATATGTGGACAATAACTTTTCTTCTATATGCCTGTTGGCCATTTTGGTTCCATAAGAATGATAGTGTTTCTCATGGACCCATTCTCCCAGTACATACCTCCTGAGAAACAAGCGGCAGCAGCAGAGTGTGGAAATCACAGGGAGAAGCAGAGACAACAGGGACCAGAGGTTTTGGGGGAGGGAGGGAGAAGACGGCAGAGATATTAGTGACAAACAGATCACAGACCCCACCATGCAAGAGAAGACGGTTCAGACTGCCATGATGCAAGAGAGTTAGGTACTGAGGGAAGCTCCATGTAGAAGTCGCTCATAGACACATATCTAGGATCAGTTTACTGTGCCCAATCCTAATCTGAACATAGCAGTGAAAACACAAACTGATCTTATATGAGAATCCAAGGGCAGCTCCCTCAGTGTGGACAATTCTGTCTATTTACCCATCATGCAATGGCAGTCTTGAGATCATAATACATGGACAATGTTTTAGGCAACATTGCTGGACAACAAGTCTGGCAATATTGCCTCAGAACATTGGCGGTGTATCATTATCTTTAGTGTAAACTTGAGAGAGAAGGAAGCAGGCACATAACAGCACAAAGCCTTAGGAGAGAGAGCACACAAGTTTACACTCACTATCCAAAAACCCTGGGGCTGATCAGGACCGTTACAGACATTACAGAATGTTAATATGTTTTTAAGCCATCCAAATAATCCATATTTGGTTTTGAAACCACCTTGAGGTGATCGGCAGAGAGAAGCCACAGTACCCCCTCCCACCACCCGGCATCACCACCGCCAGCTCACCTAGTTTGAGGAGCCAGCCCTCTCTGTCGGGGTTGAAGAAGGTGTGTGTCAGGTCGTTCCCATCATCCTCAGGGATCTTGAAGGGCTCGTTCTTGATGCTGTCATAAAGATTCTGTGGTAGACAGAGACAAGAGACATTCAGAGGGGTTGGGTTAAATGCGAAGCCAGATTTCAGTTGAATGCATTCCGTTGTACAACTGGTATCCCCCTTTCCTTTCCATTGAGGAGAGACAAACAGCAGGGAGATTCACTATAACACACTGATATTTTATCTGAACTAGAGCTTCATTCCACTGAACCCCTCCAAACTGATGAAAAAATATGATCACGCAGTCAAGAGCCAACGACACCTCACTTCCACAGAAACTCCCCTAGCCCCTCCCCATAGCTGCTATGTTCCCCTCCCTCACTCACTCTGAGCAGGTCCTCTGGCAGGTCTCCACCCTCGTTGATGCCTCTGTTCATGGAGATGAAGCGGTCCAATCCAGGCTTGTCTCTCACGTTGGGGTTGTGGAGGCTGGTGTTCAGCATGATGATAGCAAACGACAGCACATAGCACGTATCTGAGGAGAGAGCGGAACCATAGGATGAGAAGTGGCTAGTAGACCTCTGTGTTGTAACAACGGTAAGTGTGTGTACCAGTGCTCTGGAAGACCCCAGGGTTGCAGTGACAGTATCTCTGGGCAAAGGCCTCCATCATCCTGTCAATCTTCTGAGCCTCGCCAGGCAGACGGAAACTCCACAGGAACTGCCTGCAGGATTCACACAAAGGTCAGAAGGTCAGAGGTCAGAAGGTCAGAGGTCAGAAGGTCAGAGAGAGCACTGGCAGTCATGGTAACAAAGATGCTGATGTAGTGTTTTTATCCTCTACAATTTGAAATTGATGTACTGTTTTTTATTAAATGTCAGAGCTTATCATAGAGGACACCCCAGCTTACCTGAGAGCCTGGACCAGGTTGAGATCAGTGAACTCGTGAAGGTCAACAAACGCCTGCAGAACCTTGAGATTAAAGTCCTCCCTACAGGAGAGAAGAGGAACGTAGACTTCTGATGCTGTTCAGCCCAACAATAACAAATAAGACAATAGCAAGGTCGAGAGAGGGAATGGTTACCTCTCTCCCAGGTAGTCTCCTATAGCAGTCTTGTTGAGTCCCTCTCCTTTGTACAGGAACTGGGCAACATCCTCTTGAGTGTGTCTGAGCAACTCATTCTCCACCAGGAACACAATACCCTACACAGACAGACACACAGACAGAGAAACAACAATCAAAAGAGAGTAAACGCTTCAAGAGATTGATGAGAAGACAGACAGGAGAGGGGTTGTGGTGAAAGAGAGGGGTTGTGGTGGGAGGGGGTTGTAGAGTAAAGCTGATCAGATTTATGTATCCATTCCATGTCCCCTTTTCACCTTTTTGGGGTCCATGTTAAACTTCTTCCTTCCCATGGCCACATGCCTGTTCTTCTGTAGAGTTTTACTGCAGGGAGGAAAGACAAGGAGTGAATCTCATTCAACACAATACCCCTCCATCAATTATACATACAGTTAGAGGGTAATGGAGAGGACAGAGTGGGGAAGTCACACTAAAATAGCTCTTAGAAATGCTACATTGACTGAAAACACAATCTCATTTGCAGCTATGACCTGGGGAGTTGCCGGGGAGAGGAGACGCCAATAAGAAGCTATATATTTTTACATAAACTTAAAAGTGAAATTGCCATAGATGCAATATTGAGTAAATGCAGAGGTAACCTGAATGCATAGGAAGTTATTTTGGGAAACACAGCTGTCACATGGACTCTCTCTAATCATCCCATTATAATTCAACTTCAGATACACCAGGGGGGAGGGACTGTGCTACACACTGAATAATGGAACTGAAATATTCAGGGGACCATCTGTGTGTTTTTCTCACCTGCCCTCTGTGCTGGTCTCCAGTCCCTCCACCTCTATGATGGCCTCTCTGAGCTCGTCTCTGAGCCTCTGGATCTCCTGCAGCAGAGCTCCCTTCCTCCGACGGATGTCCTCCAGCTCAGAGCGCTCCTCTGGACTCAGGTCTACCGGGACTGTAGGGAAGGAGGGAGAAGAGGGGTGAGAGAATAAAAAGATGGACAGGGATAGAAAAACAGGGAGCATGATGGAAATGGGAGACAATGGGAAAATGGTGGGGACAGAGAGAACTAAGTTAAAATTGACCTGAAATAGGACAGTATTCAAAGTCTGTTTGCTACTGTGCATTTCTTACTGAAAACAATAAGAAGTTTGAGTAAAAGCCGTGTTTTACAAAACTAGTCATATCCAATCCCATTTTCCAAACAGTTATTCAATTTCCCCTCTCAATTCTTGCTAGTTTCTCCACTCACTGACCTGTACCTAATTCCTCCATTTTGGTTGTCTAGTCAAATGGAAATGTGTGGAAAATCAGGCGGTTGATGACGGGCGTCTTATTGTAGCCTTGATATACTGGAGCACTCAACCTTACAGCCTATTCATTGATAAAGAACAGTTCACAGAGGTCATAAAACCAACTAGTATTGCACAGAAGTAGCGTATCAACACAGAACACAAGTACTGTAGATAAGAGGAAAAACAAAGTTTAAAATCAAATAAGCCAAAACACTGGCTGCAGGGCTTTCACTTTGAAACATTCCATGGAATCCTGACAATCTCTAATGTGACAGCGGGAGTGGTTAGACATGACAAATACTAGTTGGGGACAGAGATAAGATCTACATACAAAAATATGTTTACACGTCCTCCCTTTCGGCATATGTGAACTATGCAGGACAATTTGCACAAAAAAAGTATTAATTCCAAATGACACCTCTCTCTAGCTACTGTCAATCCTCAGATGTTTTCAACTAAAGTAACTAAATGGATTAGGCGTGTTATCAGTGCTGCACAGATTTTTGTAGCTTCTTCACTCAGAGGATAGATTTTTTTTCTAACACAGCACTAACACACCTGTTTAGACTAATTATCAAGCCACTATCTAATTAGTTGTATCAGGTCAGATGTGTTAGTGCTGGAACAACGATGTACAGTCCTCTGGGTCCCCAGCCTGGACTGGAGTTTAAAAAAAAAAAATAGAGGCGACAGTATCGCAGCAAACCACAGTACTACCTCGGTAGAGTGACCAGCCACTACAGTGCCACGATCAGGTTCATGTTTAGGATGCTAAATGACATCTGTAAGTCAACAACAACCCCGTTACCCCACCCCTCAGAATGAGGTGAATAACTAACGAGCTAGCTAAGTTATTCAATGTTTTGATTCTTGACGGACAGTGGGTAGGTTTAACGTGAAATAGTAACCAATACTGTAATGAATAATGTTAACTAGCTATTTGGATGAGTGGTCAAAATACAATAAGTAGTTAGCTACAACTAGTTACCCAGTAAGCCTAAAGAGTTAGCTAGCTTGCTAACTAGCGAGTTAACGTTAGCCAGTACTGTATTATTAGCTTACGTCGACTGCGGTTATATGGGACTCTCATATGAGAAACATGCAGTACATTATAATGCATACAACGTTAATATTGTTTAGTGACAACTGTGCTCTAATTGTGTAGTGAAATGCCTGCTGTTACAACTACCTGGCTAGCTGAGTGTTATTATAAGCGAAGCGTTGTGATACTTACTGTAGTCCAGGTCATCCATTTTTGGCGCTTTGCTTTTAGGCATAAATATTTCAGAGTCGACTGTCATTCAATAAATGAAAAAGTAATGGATATATGAAAATATATCCTCCAAATAAAAAGGAAATAAATAAATAACCAGCCTTGCGTACCGAAACCTGGGGCACAGACAAAGGAGGTGGTGGTACAGGAAGTGACGCTAACTTTTTGTTTTAAATAAACACGTCCTCCCTTTCGGCCATTTTTGTAAGGAACTTCTGAACCCAGAAAGAAGCCACACAACCAAAGACACTGATAACAAGCCACTTTCATATGTGACACAAACATCTGATGTTGTTATGGCCAATATAGTAGAACTTGGTTTCTTTCCCAATAACTGCCTGGAAAATGGGTCACTGTATGTTTTTTTAAATTAAAGGTTCAATGCAGCCGTTTTTTAAATTTTTATCTCAATATCAAATCATTCCTGGGTAATAATTTAAGTAAAATCAAATTTTATTGGTCACATACACATTTGTAGCAGATTTTATTGCGGGTGTAGCGAAATGCTTGTGTTCCTAGCTCCTCCAACAGTGCTCCCTGTATCTAACAATTCATAACAATACACACATCTTAAAGTAAAATAATGAAATTAAGAAATAAATATTTGATTGAGCAATGTCGGAGTGGCATTGACTAAAATATAGTAGAATAGAATACAGTATATACATATGAGATTAGTATATTAAGTACCTTACTGTGATTATTTTTGTTCATTTTAATTGAAAACAAACTAAAATAACTTTTTTAGCAAGGAGTAATTTCACAAACACAAATTTTGCTTGGACTGTCTGGGAGTGGTCTGAGTGGGGAGGATTAAAAAAAACTTGCTGTTATTGGCAAAATAGTTTAACTCTCTTGTTAAGATTGAATCCTTCTACATCGGCTCTGACGCTCGTCGGATGTGGCAGGACTTGAAAACTATTACAGACTACAAAGGTAAACCCAAACGCGAGCAGCCCAGTGACGCAAGACTACCAGACGAGCTAAATGCCTTTTATGCTTGCTTCGAGGCAAGCAACACTGAAGCAAGCACAAGAGCACCAGCTGTTCTGGACGACTGTATGATAACGCTCTCGTTAGCCGATGTGAGCAAGACCTTTAAACAGGTCAACATTCACAAATCCACGGGGCCAGACGGATTACTAGGACGTGTACTCAAAGCATGCGCAGACCAACTGGCAAGTGTCTTCACTGACATTTTCAACCTCTCCCTGACCGAGTCTGTAATACCTACATGTTTCAAGCAGACCACCAAAGTCCCTGTGCTCAGGAAGCGAAGGTAACCTGCCTAAATGATTACCACCCCGTAGCACCCACATTTGTAGCCATGAAGTGCTTTTAAAAGCTGTTCATAGCTCACATCAACAGCATCCTCCCGGATACCCAAGACCTCCTCCAATTCGCATACCGCCCCAATTGCACTCCACACTGCCCTTTCCCACCTGGACAAAAGGAACACCTATTTGAGAATGCTGTTCATTGACTACAGTGTTCAACACCATAGTGCTCACTAAGCTAAGGACCCTGGGACTAAACATTTCCCTCTGCCACGTTGATCCTCAACACTGGGGCCCCTCAGGGGTGTGTACTTAGTCCCCTCCTGTACTCCCTGTTCACCCACGACTGCGTGGCCAAGCACGACTCCAACACCATTAAGTTTCCATTAAGTGATCAAGTTTTTGATCACCGGCAACGATAAGACAGCCCATAAGGAAGTCAGAGACCTGGCAGTGTGGTGCCAGGACAACAGCCTCTCCCTCAATGTGAGCAAGACAAAGGAGCTGATCGTGGAAAAGGAAAAGGCGGGCCGAATAGGCCCCCATTAACATCAACGGGGCTCTAGTGGAGCGGGTCGAGAGTTTCAAGTTCCTTGGTGTCCACATCACCAACAAACTATCATGGGCCAAACACACCAAGACAGTTGTGAAGAGGGCACAACAACACCTTTTCCACCTCACGAGACTGAAAAGATTTGGCATGGGTCTCCAGATTCTCAAAGCTCTGACCCCTTCCAATTGGTTTGTACACTGTTGCTTCTCTCTGTTTATTATCAATGCATAGTCACTTCACCCCTCCCTACATGTACAAAATACCTCAACTAACCTGTACCCCCGCACATGGACTCGGTACCAGGACCACCTCTATATAGCCTTGTTGTTATTTTGTGTTATTTTAATTTTTTACTTTTGTTTATTTGGTAAATATTTTCTTAATTCTTTCTTGAACTCTCATCTTATCTACCGACATAGACAGGGCTCTAACTCCTCTAGCTCCACAATGAAGTGCTCCTAGACCTTAGTGCTGCGTTTGATACCATCGATCAGCACATTCTTTTGGAGAGATTGGAAACCCAAATTGGTCTACACGGACAAGTTCTGGGCTGGTTTAGATCTTATCTGTCGGAAAGATATCAGTTTGTCTCTGTGAATGGTTTGTCCTCTGACAAACCAACTGTAAATTTCAGTGTTCCTCAAGGTTCCATTTTAGGACCACTATTGTCATTCGAAAACATAATGTTAACTTTCACTGCAATGCGGATGACACACAGCTGTACATTTCAATGAAACCCCAAAATTGCCCTCGCAAGAAGCCTGTGTTTCAGACATAAGGAAGTGGATGGCTGCAAACTTTATACTTTTAAACTCGGACAAAACGGAGATGCTTGTTCTAGGTCCCAAGAAACAAAGAGAGCTTCTGTTGAATTAATCTTGATGGTTGTACAGTCGTCTCAAATAAAACTGCGAAGGACCTCGGCGTTACTCTGGACCCTGATCTCTCTTTTGACGAACATATCAAGACTGTTTCAAGGACAGCTTTTTCCCGTCAACGTAACATTACAAAAATCTGAAACTTTCTGTCCAAAAATTATGCTGAAAAATTAATCCATGCTTTTGTTACTTCTAGGTTAGACTACTGCAATCGTCTACTTTCCGGCTACCCGGATAAAGCACTAAATAAACTTCAGTTAGTGTTAAATACGGCTGCTAGAATCCTGACTACAACCAAAATATTTGATTATTACTCCAGTGCTAGCCTCCCTTCACTGGCTTCCTGTTAAGGCAAGGGCTGATTTCAAGGTTTTACTGCTAACCTACAAAGCATTACATGGGCTTGCTCCTAACTATCTGTCCGATTTGGTTCTGCCGTACATACCTACACGTACGCTACGGTCACAAGACGCAGGCCTCCTAATTGTCCCTAGAATTTCTAAGCAAACAGCTGGAGGCAGGGCTTTCTCCTATAGAGCTCCATTTTATGGAATGGAATGCCTACCCATGTGAGAGACGCAGACTCGGTCTCAACCTTTGTCTTTACTAAAGACTCATCTCTTCAGTGGGTCATATGATTGAGTGTAGTCTGGCCCAGGAGTGTGAAGGTGAACGGAAAGGCTCTGGAGCAACGAACAGCCCTTGCTGTCTCTGCCTGGCCGGTTCCCCTCTCTCCACTGGGATTCTCTGCCTCTAACCCTATTACAGGGGCTGAGTCATTGGCTTACTGGTGCTCTTTCATGCCGTCCCTAGAAAGGGTGCGTCACTTGAGTGGGTTGAGTCACTGACGTGATCTTCCTGTCTGGGTTGGCGTCCCGGCGGAGATCTTTGTGGGCTATACTCGGCCTTGTCTCAGGATGGTAAGTTGGTGGTTGAAGATATCCCTCTAGTGGTGTGGGGGCTGTGCTTTGGCAAAATGGGTGGGGTTATATCCTTCCTGTTTGGCCCTGTCCGGGGGTATCATCGGATGGGGCCACAGTGTCTCCTGACCCCTCCTGTCTCAGCCTTCAATATTTATGCTGCAGTAGTTCGTGTCGGGGGCTAGGGTTAGTTTGTTATATCTGGAGTACTTCTCCTGTCTTATCCGGTGTCCTGTGTGAATTTAAGTATGCTCTCTCTATTTCTCTCTTTCTCTCGGAGGACCTGAGCCGTAGGACCATGCCTCATACCTGGCATGATAACTCCTTGCTGTCCCCAATCCAGCTGGCCGTGCTGCTGCTCCAGTTTCAACTGTTCTGCGGCTATGGAACCTTGCTTGACCTGTTCACCGGACGTGCTACCTGTCCCAGACCTGCTGTTTTCAACTTGATTATGCCATTCTTAGTGCAAATTTCAGAAAATGAAAAAGACTAGCTAAAAGATAAATTGCAGTTAATTTTTTCAAACCGTGTTTGTCCATTTCCCCAGGTTTATAATGCATAGAGACAGCAGGAGCGGTAGAGATACTCTTAATGATTGGCTATGAAAAGCCAACTGACATTTACTCCTGAGGTGCTGACTTGTTGCACCCTCGACAACTACTGTGATTATTATTATTTGACCATGCTGGTCATTTATGAACATTTTAACATCTTGGCCATGTTGTTATAAACTCCAACCAGCACAGCCAGAAGAGGACTGGCCACCCCTCATAGCCTGGTTCCTCTAGGTTCCTTCTTAGGTTTTGGCCTTTCTAGGGAGTTTTTCCTAGCCACCGTGCTTCTACACCTGCATTGCTTGATGTTTGGGGTTTTAGGCTGGGTTTCTGTACAGCAGTTTGAGATATCAGCTGATGTAAGAAGGGCTATATAAATCAATTTGATTTGACTGTTGGTTAAGGGCTTGTAAGTAAGCATTTCACAGTAAGGTTTACAATTGTTGTATTCGGTGCATGTGACAAATAAAGTTTGATTTTGATTTGTCTATTAACTAATTTACCACATGGTGACGTCACCACGAAAAGGCCAAAGCTCCATTCCACCAAAACAAGCTGAATTTTTGTTGCAGTATTTTCAAACAGCTCTTTCACTAAAAGGGCATTATCCACATTTTGACAGTATTATTACAACTTCAGTGTGGAAATATATGTAAAACACCAACAAAAAAAAGTTGACTGCACTAGGCCTTTAATGATTAAGTGAGGGACAATGTTCAGCACTTACTTCCTTATCATCACTGAGAAAAGGTCAGATGTGACCTCTCACAGGGCAGACCTGCAGATCACATGGGCAGCTACATGATTATGTAATGTACTCTGGAGTGTCAAGTAACTCCAAATTCTAATACAATTTGGACCCAGGGAAAACATATGCCAATATAGTTTTTTGCCTGACAAATGTCCAACACAAAGGATGAGACATCGGTCTTTATAAAGACCCCCACCATGGATGAGTGTCAAGGAAGGGAAATGCATCCTTTTTCCTGGTGATCCAGAAATGATCGTATTGTGAGAAGGCAAGGTTCCCTCCCTGTCACGTGTTTGCAATCCAACCTTGTCAATTTGGTGATTACATAAGGAAGGTAGCATTTCAATGTATTTGATCAGGCTCTCTGAGATGCAACAAAGACAGACATGAGTTTCAGGCTGGTTCAGAGATCAGATATCAAAAGGAAGGAGAGCCTACTTCAAAGAAGAGAGGAAGGAGGGAGGCCATGGGAAGAGGAGCCAGGGGGTGGCAATAACAAGACACTGTGGCAGGGGTAGATTAGTCAGAGGAGAGGGAGAGAGGGGGATGGAGGAAAAGGTTCTGAGGCATCAGCTTCCTTGTTTATCAGCGGACTGAGACTTATTAAATCAGCGGACAGGCACTAGGGCTAGACTTTGTTATTAAGTCACGTTTCAAACAATTGTCTTCCAGATAAATATGCTAAGAATGTTGTCGGTAATGTTATTTTTCCTCCGTTAAAGCAAATCAATGCCATGTGTAGTAAACAGATACGCAGTCTTTCCATAAACAACAAAAACATGTTGGGTACTCCTGAGGGGTGGGGGGGGTGATGCAAGGAAAATAACATTTTGTAGAGGTAGACAAGTTTACAAGATACATTTATTATTTTAAGGAAAAAACATTTTAAAAACAATATATAACTATGAACTGTACATTATATGTATATTTTTCATTTTAGTAATAATTACAAGTTTATTACAGGCCAATCCATCTATAGACAATACATCTTACTGGCATTAGCAAGGGGTCACAGCTCAGGTTGCAAAATTCAGTTATCCAGGGAATTTATTGAAAGTTTTCCCGAATTCCCGGTTGTAGGACCCTGGTCACGGACACTGAGCAGTACATCAGGTTTAAATTGTCACAGCGAGTCTCTTAAAATTGAGAGTGAATAGTTTTGTAATTACTTGTCATAATGCACTGACACCAGCCCGAGAACCACCATCCAGTCTTGTGAAATGTTTTATCCTCAGGCCATAGAAGGAAGCTTGGTGTATATCCAGGGATGGACAGCTTTGGTCTAGGGACCAAGGCCCCGTTTGAAATGAAGTATTTTCCTTAAAGTAATCACTGATAAACTAACTGATTAGCGACACTGCATCAGCAAGGATTGTATCACATAGCCTTCACCTATCAAGTCTTGTGATATCAGGGATTACTCAGAGGAAGGAGTAAAGGTTCAATAAAAAAATGAAGGGAGGAAGGGCTGCATCTGAAAGTATTTGAACAGGGCCTAAAATTAGCAGGCAAGAGAACAGAGGCCTTGAATTACTGGACCAAACAGCCCCGAGCAGTCAAACATGGCATAACTGATTGATACATGCTCATGAGATTAAATTCCTGACATATTACATTTGTTCTGGTCACAAATACATAAGAATCATATGTTTTTAAGATTAACTAAAACACCCGTTCAACATAGACATACTAGGTACAGCTGAAGCTGGAAGTTTACATACACCTTATACATTGAAACTCAGTTTTTCACACTTCCTGACATATAATCCAAGTAAAAATTCCCTGTTTTAGGTCAGATAGGATCACCACTTTATTTTAAGAATGTGAAATGTCAGAATAATAGTAGAAAAAAATATTTATTTCAGCTTTTATTTCTTTCATCACATTCCCAGTGGGTCAGAAGTTTACATACACTTAATTAGTATTTGGTAGCATTGCCTTTAAATTGTTTTTCTTGGGTCAAACGTTGGTTGGGTAGTCCTCCACAAGCTTCCCACAATAAGTGGGAAGAGCTGGTGTAACTGAGTCAGGTTTGTAGGCCTCCTTGCTCACACACGCTTCTTCAGTTCTGCCCACAAATGTTCTATGGGATTGAGGTCAGGGCTTCAAAACTTGACTTTGTTGACCTTAAGACATTTTGCTACAACTTTGGAAGTATGCTTGGGGTCATTGTCCATTTGGAAGACCCATTTGCGACCAAGCTTTAACTTCCTGACTGAAGTCTTGAGATGTTGCTTCAATATATCCACAATTTTCCATCCTCATGATCAAATCAAATGTATTTATATAGACCTTACATCAGCTGATATATCAAAGTGCTGTACAGAAACACAGCCTAAAACCCCAAACAGCAAGCAAATGCAGGTGTAGAAGCACGGTGGCTTGGAAAAACTCCCTAGAAAGGCCAAAACCTAGGAAGAAACCTAGAGAGAAACCAGGCTATGAGGGGTGGCCAGTCCTCTTCTGGCTGTGCCGGGTGGAGATTATAACAGAACATGGCCAAGAAGTTCAAATGTTCATAAATGACCAGCATGGTCAAATAATAATAACCACAGTAGTTGTCGAGGGTGCAACAAGTCAGCACCTCAGGAGTAAATGTCAGTTCGCTTTTCATAGCCAATCTTTGAGCGTATCTCTACCGCTCCTGCTGTCTTTAGAGAGTTGAAAACAGCAGGTGAAGCATGATGCCATCTATTCTGTGAAGTTTACCAGTCCCTCCTGCAGCAAAGCACCCCCACAACATGATGCTGCCACCCCATGCTTCAAGGTTGGGATGGTGTTCTTTGGCTTGCAAGCCTCCCCCTTTTCCTCCAAACATAACGATGGTCATTATGGCCAAACAGTTCGATTTTTGTTTCATCAGACCAGAGGACATTTCTCCAAAAAGTACGATCTTTGTCCCCGTGTACAGTTGCAAACTGTAGTCTGGCTTTTTTATGGCGGTTTTGGAGCAGTGGCTTATACCTTTCTGAGCGGCCTTTCAAGTTATGTCGATATAGGACTTGTTTTAATGTGGATATAGATACTTTTGTACCCGTTTCCTACAGCATCTACACAAGGTCCTTTGCTGCTGTTCTGGGATTGATTTGCACTTTTCGCACCTTCCTGAGCGGTATGACGGTTGCGTGGTCCCATGGTGTTTATACTAGCATACTATTGTTTGTACAGATGAACGTGGTACCTTCAGGCATTTGGAAATTGCTCCCAATGATGAACCAGACTTGTGGAGGTCTACAATTTTTTTTCTGAGGTCTTGGCTGATTTATTTTATTTTCCCATGCTGTCAAGCAGAGAGGCACTGAGTTTGAAGGTAGGCCTTGAAATACATCCACAGGTACACCTCCAATTGACGTCAATTAGCCTATCAGAAGCTTCGAAAGCCATGACATCATTTTCTGGAATTTTCCAAGTTATTTAAAGGCACAGTCAACTTAGTTTATGTAAACTTCTGACCCACTGGAATTGTGATACAGTGAATTATAAGTGATATAATCTGTCTGTAAACAATTGTTGGAAAAATTACTTGTGTCATGAACAAGTAGATGTCCTAACCGACTTGTCAAAACTATAGTTTGTTAACAAGAAATTTGTGGAGTGGTTGAAAAACTAGTTTTAATGGCTCCAACCTACGTGTATGTAAACTTCCGACTTCAACTGTATAGGCTACATTCCATTGAGAAAGCCATTTCTGAAATGTAGGCTGATTTGGGAGGCACAGCCTCGTCTGTGATTAGCTAAATCCTCAAGATGGTAATCAATCATTTACTGAGTTTATGTTGTCTGTTTAAGATTATAACTGTCTCCTATGGAAACGATCTGCTTGTCATGTGGTAAATAACACCAGCAAGACAAGTACATCTTGTTCCTTTCAACAGCAATCTTTATCTAAGAGATAGAATACAATCGAGGGTTGATTTTCTGCAGCTGCATAACAGTTCAGAATCTACTCACAATTATATCAATTCAAATCGACTACAACAGAGGTATGTAGTAAAGGCAGTTTACACATGTGGAACTAGTGACTATTTGCTGAAAACAACCAGCATTCTGGGTCTTTGTGAGACTGAGGATTCCGTGACAACATACATGAAACTTGATCAAGCAACAGTCTCGTGTTCACTGTGTTGCAACTTCATAATCTAGCATCATCATCATGCACCCTTTTTTCTAAGAAAAACAGGCAAATGCACTATACACCATGATGGCTACTGTTCAACAGTCCCATCTATCCTATTGTGGAATACCCGTGTAAAACGACTCAATGAGATTTATATTTATTTCAGTGTTGATCTAACTTTACTGGTTTATTCTAGGAGTAATTGTCTCCATGGGATTGCTAATTAACTTCCTGTGTGCACAGATATTACATACACACCAAAACAAACCTAACACCACAGTATGCTCATCAGCTTTGCTTTGTTTTTCCTGTAGTGGACGGTCCCTTCTGATATACCTGGATGGCAGAGGAAGCTGGTGGGAGGAGCTATATGAGGACAGGCTCATTGTCATGGCTGGAATGGAATAAATAGAACAGAGTCAAACATGGGGTTTTGATACCGTTCCATTAATTCCATTTCAGTCTTTACAATGAGCCCGTCCTCCTATAGCTCCTCCCACCAGCCTCTGGTGAATGGAGATTTGCGTTGTCGCAGGTTTAGGCTTCTTATATAAGACTGAAAGGGCAAAGTCACAGGAGTTGTACTTTAAGGCATTACAGGGAAGGACAGCGGTTCCAATACGGAAGGGGATCTACATTTGCATGAGGGTGTGGCTCCCTCTGAAGAAGTTCTAGAACTGTTCTAGGACAGCTTTGATAGAGAACAAAGAAATCTGAACTCTGTAAGGCAAGTCAGGAAATGTGCATCTCTGCATGCCATTTGTGCATACTAGAATGTATACACCACACACATGCACCGAATACACACTCCCCCATACACATTCAACGTGTCCCCCCCTATTTAGTTCCCATGGCTATGCAGGTACAGGCTTCTCAGGATAAACGGAGTGTCATCCAACAGCTGTGCAACAAAGCTCATTTTCATCCGTTTTTAAAATTCTCTATTAATCCCTCGGCTTGCGTCCTGCACCGCCGCTCTGCTCAGCAGGTGATCCCTTCCATTAAACCCCAGAAATGAGTCGGTCTATTTTCAGTCTCTGAGGCTTTTTTTCTCCCCTTTCTCTGTGAACGTAGAAGGCAACAGAGATTATATAGTTGGGAGAGAGCGCCGTATTACATTTACATTTACATTTAAGTCATTTAGCAGACGCTCTTATCCAGAGCGACTTACCGTATCAGCTGATCTGGTCAGCCAATCCCTTGTCAGAATCGGGTGATCTTCACTCCAGAGTCGCCGACAATGAGCCGGGACATAGAAGGATGGACCTGAGGGAGACAAACCGATAGAATGATTAGTATAATACTTTAGAGAAGGGAACTAAAGATAGGTATTAGAAGTGTATAATGTGGTTATTAATATACCAGAGAAAAGTCTAACAGCTTTTGTTGCACTGAAGTGATGGGTTAATATAATACAGGCAGAATACAGAGGGTAACATCGTACCAAAGACAATACACCAGTTCAGTACTATAGATGTGGAGTGGATTTACATGCACTTACGAGCTGGGATTGTTAGTGAAAAGATTTCGAAATCAGTTTTAAAATCTTAGCAACTGCCCACTCCACTTTCTCACTCCATCGCTCTCTCTACCTGTGCCTGCAGCGGGCCGTATGGCACCAGTTCCCCGTCCACAGTGAGTGTTCCTCTTGGGGAGAGGGGCTGCAGCCTGAAGGCCCTGGCTGGGACGTGGCTCACATAGGGGGAGCTGAGAGACAGGTGTGCCCCCTCTCCATGGCCAGGAACAGACGGAGCAGGGTGGCTCTGGAGATCCCTGCCCGCACAAATGTCAGGTGGATCAGCCCATCGTCAAACCTGGCTTGGGGGGCGGCGTGGAGGTCTGCCCCGAGATGGGACTGGTAGATGGCCAGCACAAGCACAAAGTCCCCCTCTATTGTCACCCAGTCCCGGGTCGGCAGGGCCTGGTCCAAGGGGGGCAGGAGGTCATCCCTGGGGGGGTTGAAAGGGAGTGAGACGGGGGGGCGGTTCTTGAGGGGTCCAGCAGGTTCTGCAATGTCAAAGGTAAAGGAGGGGGACTGGAGAGACGGGGAAGGGGAAGTAGAGTTGGGTGTGTTGGGGCGCGGAACGAGGTAGGAGGAGGAGTGAGGGGAGGCGCAGGACGGGGAGGAAGGGGGCGTGGGAGAGAGGGAGAGGGACAGGGATGGGAGTTTAGGAGGTAGGGAGTTAGAGTGGGGGTGGTGGAGGAGGGATAGGGGTCTGGGGCGGGATGCGTTCTGGTCCAGAGATTTGGGCTTGAAGGAGAAAGGAGAGTGTCTGAAGGGAGAGGATATGGTGAGGGCTCTCTCCCGGGCGATGTCCAGTGGGTAAGCTTCTTTCTGGAAGTATGTTCCGTTCAGATCCATCTCTTCTGCCCTGTACGAGGCTCCAGACACAGGGTCAGTCTCCTGGCTGAGGGGCTGGCTAAAGAAGGCGTTAGCTATCTGGCTGGAAGGGGCAGAGTTCTTCCTTAGAGCCAGTCTGGTCTGCTGGAGGTTGTCAGGGTACGAGTAACACCCCTCTGGGTCCTCGTTGGCCTCTCGCCCCATGTCCACCCCGTACCCCTCTCCAACCTCCTTCGCTTCCATCACTCCATCCATTGAGACGCTGCTGCCTTCCCCATTCCTCACTCTCTCCTCTATATCCTCTATCACCCCTGAGTCCTGCTCCATCGTGCCGTCTTCTCTTTCCTCATCTGGCCTTTCTTCCGTGTTCCCCGTCATCCCATCCTCCCTTCCCATCCTGCAATCTTCCCTTTCGTTCGACTCCAAACTCGTCCCAGATCTCTCCGAACTTGTCCCTGACCTCCCCACCTCTCCCTCCATCTCTCTCTCTCTATCCTCTGCCAAGCTACTCGCCCTGACCACCCCCGTTCCCCCTCCCCTGGCCCTCTCCCTCCTCCTCTCCCTCTCTCTCTGCCTCTCCATCTCTCTCTCCCTCTCCCTCTCCGTGTCTACCCTCCTCAGACTCCTCTGTTCGCTGAGGCCCATGTCAGAGCTGGTGCGTTGGATGGGGGTGTGGCAGAAGCCCTCCAGGCCCTCAGTGATGCTGCGGGACAGGGGTCTGCGCAGGGGCGGAGGGATGGCGTCTGGGGATGTGGCGACTATGGAGGGGGGCAGGTAGGACAGACGGCCCTTATAGGAGCGCAGGGAGGCCAGGCGGACCAGAGTGCCCAGGGTGAACCGTGCCGACCCCAGACCCCGGTACCTGCAACATCACACCGTTACAGCATTTAGTTACCAGGGCAACAACAGAGAACATAACACATTACTTATTCATTAGGAATAAAAGTGATCAAGGAGGTACAGTGAAAGATTGCATGTACTTAATTTAAGGATGAGTGACCGAAGGCAAGCGCCCTGTCCCGTCACCCTGGAAGCCTCTTCCCCAGAGTTAAAGAACCAAATCACGTTCTGCCCATGTGTTAGTTTACACACATCCACCTCCCTTCACATTTCTCACTTTACTCAGCCTCTTCTGAACCCTTCCTATCAACCTTTTTGATAGACATGGTAGAGCCTATATCTCTGCCCCAAATTTCTGAACAGCTGATATAAAACCTGCAGCTATTTGAACCAACATTACAAAATAAACAGTAGCACATGTAGGAAACTGTCTACACATTGTACTGGGGCAAAAACAATCTGCATTTAAACCACAAATCACTGTAATTTTGCTTCTCAATGATCATGCAAGTAGTGCACGATTTGACAATGACTGAAATTTGCCTGAATAGCCTGTGCCACTTCTGGGCAGCCGACCATTCAACTACTACTTTGACTGCCTCCTGCTTAGCCAATGTTTGTAATGATGATGGAAAAAAACTGCCCTTCAGTACTGCTTGTGTTTGATAGGCTGTGTCAGCAGAGGGAGCAGTAAAATAGAGAATCCCGCACATGTGCAGAAGCTAGCTATCGGGACTCTTGAGAACTCGGCACCGCAGCCACGCCATTAACTTAAACATACACACCTCTCACTCTCAATGTCCACATCAGACACAAAGCCCCAGGCCACAGACAGGAAGGAGAACATCCTTCTGGGAAGACCCGGGCGGCCACTTTGAGAAGGGGCGGGGCTGGTTGTCACAGAGACCAAATCCATGGGCTTGACTCCGCCACGGCAGAGCTGAAAACAGCAGTTGAGGAGGAGAGGCTCCCGAAGGCACATGTCATAACTAGGATGAAGAGAAAAGTAAGAGGGAAACAGTGGATGGAAGAGAATGGAGAAAGGGTGAGAATGTGGAGAGGGAGAGGAATGGAAAATACAGAGAGGAAAGGTGAGAGGGGAGAGGAAATTAATACTGTGTAAAATAAGTTAACATAATGTTTATGACATACACTATCAGTGAATGTTATGTTGGTGGCCAAACAAACCATCATAATGAAAACACAAGAGATAGGAAGGAGAGAGATGAAAGAACCGACTGAACTATATTGATTGGACTCATTTATTGACGTGTCTTCCAGAGATAAAGGAGAGAACTCAAGAAATAACAGGACATAGAGGGAGGGAATAGTGGGGGTAGGAGAAAGAGGGAGGGAGTGGAGAGAGAATATCTCTTATCAGTCTCCATGATTCGTTGAAACAGCTGATACAACAATATGAGAGGCATAAGGATTAGTTGAAGATGCTAAAGTCTACAGTACTTTAATAAGGCAAATGGGCTGTACATCAAGAAACTGAAGTCTAAAGGTTGACCGTGATTAGAATTAAGGTTGGGTGATATTTGGGGAGACCTCTGCTACGATATGCTATTCCAAATATTGTGATATCCGATATGATCGTTTGGAGACTTTATTATTTTATTTCCTTTTTTTATTTAACCTTTAACTTTTGGGGCAGCAGGTAGCCTAGTGGTTAGCGCCAGGTCGCCTAGTGGTTAGAGCCAGGTCGCCTAGTGGTTAGAGTCAGGTCGCCTAGTGGTTAGAGTCAGGTAGCCTAGTGGTTAGAGCCAGGTCGCCTAGTGGTTAGAGCCAGGTCGCCTAGTGGTTAGAGCCAGGTCGCCTAGTGGTTAGAGCCAGGTCGCCTAGTGGTTAGAGCCAGGTCGCCTAGTGGTTAGAGCCAGGTCGCCTAGTGGTTAGAGCCAGGTCGCCTAGTGGTTAGAGCCAGGTCGCCTAGTGGTTAGAGCCAGGTCGCCTAGTGGTTAGAGCCAGGTCGCCTAGTGGTTAGAGCCAGGTCGCCTAGTGGTTAGAGCCAGGTCGCCTAGTGGTTAGAGCCAGGTAGCCTAGTGGTTAGAGCCAGGTCGCCTAGTGGTTAGAGCCAGGTAGCCTAGTGGTTAGAGCCAGGTAGCCTAGTGGTTAGAGTGTTGGGCCATTAATGGCTGGATTGAATCCCCGAGCTGACAAGGTAAAAGTCTGTTGTTCTGCCCCTGAACAAGGCAGTTAACCCACTGTTCCCTGGTAGGCCATCATTGTAAATAAGAATTTGTTCATAACTGACTTGCCTAGTTAAATAAAGGTTCATTCAAAAAATTAGTCAAGTCAGTTAAGAACAAATTCTTATTTAGAATGACGGTCTACCCTGGACAAATCCTCCCAACCCGGACGACACTGGGCTATTGTGCACCGCCCTATGGGACTTCCGATCACAGCCGGTTGTGATACAGCCTGGAATTGAACCACTCGGGAGCCACCAATATTGACTAAATAATTCCAGATTGTGCAAGTTTTGTCCTTATATATGATTTTCTAGTCACATTCTCATGAAATAATCTTAGTAAGGCAAAAAAATGTCTTCATTTATTTAGACTTCATTTTCAACATATCGTTGCAGCCTAATAAGACCTTATAAGACTGCACCGTTCGATTTTTAAAGTTCAAATACAGAAGTCTTGCACATCCCGATATACCTACCATCTTGGACTTCACGATATAGCTACCATCTTGGACTTCACGATATAGCTACCATCTTGGACTTCACGATATAGCTACCATCTTGGACTTCACGATATAGCTACCATCTTGGACTTCACGATATAGCTACCATCTTGGACTTCACGATATACCTACCCATCTTGGACTTCACATATTAGGCAATGTCAAACATCCCAATATTCGATAGAATCATATATCGTCCCAATGCTAATTAGACGGCACATATTTTTATTTCCAATGAAAACTACTGTGGGTGTGTATGTGAGCATTGAGAAATGTATCAAGTGGTGGAGGAATGAATTTGAGGCTGAGGTAAATTATTAATTCAATCCAGACACACCATGGGACCAAAACCCTGAACAGGAATAACCTATTCATTCATTTCAATGCTTCTACTAGTATCTCCAGCATTCTCACCATTGATCGAACAAGAAATTCTAAAATATTGCATGTTTATGTTTGAATCAGTCTCATATCTCTGGTCAAGTCATCACATGTGTCACATAGCTGGTTGGATGTGTGTGTGTGACCCACCCCGCATGGTGGTTGATGGAGCCAGCCAGGGCATTTCCAGAGCCACAGGGAAGGATACCTACAGGTGTCTTTATTGCTAGTTCCCAGTCTGGACGCTCCATCAAACCATTGATCACCTGGAGAGAGAAAAGCAGAGCAGAGTCAGACACACACACACACACCCCCACACAGACCCCCCCCACACACCTCGTGCAGCAGGCCATCTCCAGAGACGATGATGATGCCGTCCCACTGAGGCAGGGAGATCTCTTTGATCAACTCTCTGGCATGGTTCTGTCGCTCTGAGAAGAAAAGGAGACGTGTTGTTAGGAGGTTGCACCCGTGTGTGTGTGATACCGGTTAACGACTGATGTTGCAGAGCTGATGTTACGGTGTGTGTTACCGGTCTATCAGGTTGTAGCTGATGTTACAGTGTGTGTTACCGGTCTGTATCAGGTTGTAGAGCTGACGTTACGGTGTGTGTTACCTGTCTATCAGGTTGTAGCTGATGTTACGGTGTGTGTTACCGGTCTGTATCAGGTTGTACAGCTGACGTTACGGTGTGTGTTACCTGTCTATCAGGTTGTAGCTGATGTTACGGTGTGTGTTACCGGTCTGTATCAGGTTGTACAGCTGACGTTACGGTGTGTGTTACCTGTCTATCAGGTTGTAGCTGATGTTACGGTGTGTGTTACCGGTCTGTATCAGGTTGTACAGCTGACGTTACGGTGTGTGTTACCTGCCTGTATTAGGTTGTAGCTGATGTTACGGTGTGTGTTACCTGCCTGTATTAGGTTGTAGCTGATGTTACGGTGTGTGTTACCGGTCTATCAGGTTGCAGAGCTGACGTTACGGTGTGTGTTACCTGTCTGTATCAGGTTGTAGCTGACGTTACGGTGTGTGTTACCTGTCTGTATCAGGTTGTAGCTGATGTTACGGTGTGTGTTACCTGTCTGTATCAGGTTGCAGAGCTGACGTTACGGTGTGTGTTACCTGTCTGTATCAGGTTGTAGCTGGCATTACGGTGTGTGTTACCGGTCTGTATCAGGTTGTAGCTGATGTTACGGTGTGTGTTACCTGTCTGTATCAGGTTGCAGAGCTGACGTTACGGTGTGTGTTACCTGTCTGTATCAGGTTGTAGCTGACGTTACGGTGTGTGTTACCGGTCTGTATCAGGTTGTAGCTGATGTTACGGTGTGTGTTACCTGTCTGTATCAGGTTGCAGAGCTGACGTTACGGTGTGTGTTACCTGTCTGTATCAGGTTGTAGCTGGCATTACGGTGTGTGTTTACCGGTCTGTATCAGGTTGCAGAGCTGACGTTACGGTGTGTGTTACCTGCCTGTATTAGGTTGTAGCTGACGTTACGGTGTGTGTTACCTGTCTGTATCAGGTTGTAGCTGACATTACGGTGTGTGTTACCTGTCTGTATCAGGTTGTAGCTGACGTTACGGTGTGTGTTACCTGTCTGTATCAGGTTGTAGCTGATGTTAGCCTCTCTGATCATTGGCAGGATGTGTGTCTGACACCACTGCATAGCCTGGCCTCTCCCACTGAAGGGGTTCACCAATAGCAGCAGCCTTCGGGGACGGGGCAGTAGACGTTTGACAATTTCTGAGGGAAAGCAGCCAATCATTAGAAACAAATTGATTGATTGTTCTATCAAAAATACAAGGCTTCATCTTCACAGTGTACAAGAGAACAACAAACGAAACGTACGTGATGCCATAAAGCAGGGTTTCCCAAACTCAGACCTGGGACCCCCTCCGGGTGCATGTTTTAGTTTTGTCCCAGCACTACACAGCTGATTCAAATAACCACCTCAAGCTTTGATTATTTGGGGAGGACCGAGTTTGGGAAACCCTGCCATAAAGCACAGTGTTTCCCACCCTTAGACCTTGAGTGTATCTGTGACAAGGCAAACCTCTTTCAGCTCATCTCAAAGGGACTATCTCTGACCAGATTAGTAATAATGATTCCATTTGACTAATGGCTCTTCATAATTCAATCTTGAAGAATGAAAAGGCCCTCAAGGCCCAGGACAGGATACAAGGTACTTAACTGAACACTTCAGTGTTCCACAAAACACCTGGTAATAACAAGCAGAGCCCTATCTACACAGCAGCACCTACTGTATAGGGTTGAAGTGGACAAAACACTAACTGCACACATCTCTGACTAAAGCCATTATAGAAGCAGAACCAGCAGCTAGGAGGTTGTCTAATTCACACTGCAGGGGAGAGAAACAGACTAGACAGAGTACAAGGAGTTAGAGAGACAAGAGAGGAGATAGAGTTACAGACAAACAGAGTGGAGACAGTTAGACAGAGTGTGTGATGAATAGAGCAGGGGAGAGAGAGAAAGGAAGAAAGAGAGAGAGAGAGAGAGAGAGAGAGAGAGAGAAAGGGGTAGTAACTGGGAAAGGAGAAAGAGGGAGGAAAGAGGAAGATAAAGAAATGCAGACAGTAGGAAGGAAGGGGGGTAGGAGGTACAAAACAAAAGAGGACAGAGGGCAGATAGATGGATGAGAGGAGACAGGAGGAGGAGAGGAGACTGAAAAATGTGTAAAGACAGCAAGGATGAAAGACTATGGGGGGAGGATGCACAGACAGACACTGAGGGTGTAGACTAATGCACAGAGACATGAAAGAGTCAAAACAAATGAGAGGAAGGAGGAGAGTCAGTCAAAACAATTGGAAGAAAAGGGAATGTTGAAATGTTGAAATGGATAATAGATGTTGGTGAGTGAGGGGTGGGAGTTAGTGGGAAGGGAGGGAGGCAGTGTTGGTGAGGGGTGGGAGTTAGTGGGAAGGGAGGGAGGCAGTGTTGGTGAGGGGTGGGAGTTAGTGGGAAGGGAGGGAGGCAGTGTTGGTGAGGGGTGGGAGTTAGTGGGAAGGGAGGGAGGCAGTGTTGGTGAGGGGTGGGAGTTAGTGGGAAGGGAGGGAGGCAGTGTTGGTGAGGGGTGGGAGTTAGTGGGAAGGGAGGGAGGCAGTGTTGGTGAGGGGTGGGAGTTAGTTGGAAGGGAGGGAGGCAGTGTTGGTGAGGGGTGGGAGTTAGTTGGAAGGGAGGGAGCTTGTCTTGGTGAGGGGTGGGAGTTAGTTGGAAGGGAGGGAGGCAGTGTTGGTGAGGGGTGGGAGTTAGTGGGAAGGGAGGGAGGCAGTGTTGGTGAGGGGTGGGAGTTAGTTGGAAGGGAGGGAGTTTGTGTTGGTGAGGGGTGGGAGTTAGTTGGAAGGGAGGCAGTGTTGGTGAGGGGTGGGAGTTAGTTGGAAGGGAGGGAGGGATGCTGTGTTGGTTAGACGCTGAATGATACAGACCGTGTGTGCAGGAAAGATAAGAGCAGAGACAGAGAAAGTAGAGGAAATTAAGTGTTAAAGGGATAACCTAGCCCACACACACACACACACACACACACACACACACACACACACACACACACACACACACACACACACACACACACACACACACACACACACACACACACACACACACACACACAGCCAAGAAAGATTCAACAACATGTTTGTTCACATACATGAATGAACCCTTAAACAATACTTTAGCCTTTTAATAGTCAGGTCTCCTGACTGAACATAGCATGCTGTATGTATGTACGTACATGCAGTACAATAGCATTGGCCTATATCCATTCATCCCTTATCACATGGCCATTATACAGTTTCCTACAGCCATTATGCAGTAGCCTATATCTAGCATGGTCAGAAATGAACTGAACTAGCCTGTATCTGTTAGAACATGCATGGTATGGTATTCATACAGTAGCCTAAGCCTATATTCCCTTGTATCCTCTGGCCTCCTACATCAAAAGGACCTCAGATCACCCAGTATGACTCCAGTTAACAATAACTAACATAAACGCTCCCAGTAATGGAAACAAACTTTATGGAGTGAATGGTGCTCATAAAGTTAATGAAGGCACAGTTAAAGTCTGTACACAGGATAGGAAGTAGTCGACGCCAAACGCCATAACGAGTGCTGATTTAGCTTCATTCTCTCTCACGGTGACACTGTGCCAGTCTTTATGACGGGCATTAGAATAACATCAGACTGATTCCAACAACTGGGATGTTACAACAACCTCAGACCCTACACATATTGTGCCTGGACTGTAACATAGCATACAAACAGACAAGATAACTGATTGTAGCTGTGTTAGTGGAACACACACTCACCCGTGTCAGCAGTGATGGCGACTCCCCTGAGCAGACATTGTATAGCAGTGGACCACCTCTCAGCCTCCACCCTGGCCTCAGCCAGGTACACCCTCACCTGCCTCCTCCTGGACACCCCCTTCCTCCGCCTCCCCGGGGGATACCAGTATAGAACCAGCAAGGGGGGAGCAGGGGCGCGGGGACAGCTGCACCCTGCCAGCTCTGACAGAGGTAGTATTAGACGTGCCTCTTTACCAGTGCGGGGGGCCAGGCGCTGGACGTGGATGTGGGAGGGGGTGAGGGTCAAGGCATAGCTGGAGGCAGGAGAGGGGCTGGGGGAGGGAGAAGGGGATGACAGACCCCCAGGACCTCCAGGGCTGTTGGGGCAGCTGTTGTTGCAGCTGCTGCCCGTTCCCCAGCCCCCGAACTGGCAGTGGAGTAGCGCCTCAGCTGGGGATGGGATGGGGGGCTCTGGGGAACGCATCCTTAGTGTGGGGGGCTTGACGGGGAGCGGACTTCCAACCCTCAGGTTTAGGGTAGGTAAGGTCTGTTTCCTGACAGGTGGACGGTGTGTGAGTGTTTCATGCAGTTGGCAGTTTGTTGGATGGAATAAGTCTGTTTAAATTCAGGTAGTGATACACATGTCAGTTCATTTCGGCGACTGATGGCCACCTTAAAAAGGAGAATCAAATGGAAGCACCTCTCCTTAGGATCTGCTGGGATGACCAAAATATAACTATAGACCTGTCAGTCTGTCTTAAAAACACAAGTTATTTATCCCTGAAACCTCCTTAAAATCATTCTTCCACTTCAGTGCTTGAATTGCAAAGGCAACGCCACAAAAGCACCTCTGAGTTGACGTGTGAAAACCATCTGCACTCAAAGAAGTATTGTACGATCCCACTGGCCTTCAGATGGAGATTCTTCTCCTTAGTGTGTCAACAGAGGAACAGATAAAAACAATGGAAAACACCAGCCTTCACAATGCAAATGCCGAAGACAAGGATAGATCTTAGATCTGTCAATTCCAGATTATGTCTCCCTTGTCCTTAAATGCAATCAGATTCTAGATTTGTCCATTTCGAAATGATAGACAGATGAGCCTTGTAAACAAAAACGATATACTTTTCCAGTTTAAAATGAAAACAGAATATATATACTCCTAAAGATTTAAAAAATATACATAACTCAAAGATATGCTTAAATTACAGTTTGAAATTATCTTGATATTTATCAATAAAGTGCAGCTTAGAAATGACGGCTACATGTCAAACAAGAGTTTAAATAACAAAATACAACAAATCTTAAAACTATGAATCAGACAAAAATGAACACACCTTGGTCTTGCAAGGAGGCTATAGCAATTTAATTAGCACTAGATTGCAGTGGAATATTGCGTATTAAGTGCTGACGTCAAACGTCCCGATCTTCCACTAAAATGAGAGATATGTGGAGGCAGGAGAAAGGTGTGTCAAGGTAGAATTTAAATATCACTCTTCAAGAGACAAGCAGGCTTTACAGTAGTGAGATAGAATTGGACATGGACCGCGTTGCTAAGTGTCAACTGAATGACAAATGCCACATAATCAGTTGTTTTCCATCAAAGACAGAGATGGAAAACCAAACAAAACAGATAAAAACTCAAAAATGTTACTAGATTGTGCCGGGGGGGGGGGTTGTCATTTCTTGAGTTCAAGGGTCCATGTTCATGTTCCTTCACATAGATAAGTATACCTAGAGAGAAACACTGGTATTAGTAATCCATTAGCTTCCAATGTGTTCCAGCAGAAAGTACTCAGTCTATATATTCACGTGCTGAAGAAGCATAAAGGAAGTGACTAGTATCAATCAAAATGTATTTTTAAAACTAAAAATAGTTTGTTGTAGCCATCAATTGTCCCATTAACAATCATGAATATTAGCCATATAATCACCCATATTAGCAAACATATTTCAATTTAAACTCCACATTTCTTTAGTATAGGCTAGTACTTATCATGATGAACAATATCAGTAAAACGCCTGCAATAAGTGATTGGTGACGATAATTTTCAGTTTATCGTCCCAGCTCTAGTATCAATGTCACTCCACACAAAAGTACTTTTATGTTTCGTTGACAAAAACATGTGCAGTAGCACCTTGTAAGGCAGTCATTATGAAAACAATAGAACAGTAGAAAACGAGGAAATTACTTTCAAATCAACTATTCCAACAATCCAGCCGAGTGACTGAGACAGGCTCCCTCACCATGTCCTCTCTCCACATGTCCTGCTTCTAAGTTTAGAGTGGTGTGTATGCATGTTTCACAGTCCGATACAGTTTTATATTGTTCCAAAAGGTGAGTGACTCTTTGGCCAGTTGCAGAAGTGAAAGCAGGGCAGCAAACTCGTGAGAGATTGTGGTTCAAACTGGATTAGGCAATCTGTGTGCATGCATTATCCCCATGTCCAGGATTCCTTGAAGTCATGCCATGATGGCTAAACCGCACTGATTTAGAATCACACGTTCCTGACATCTGTGGTCACTGATGCGATGACTTAATTTGGGTAAATGAGCACTGGTTTATTACCACATATACCTAATGAAATTAACAGAGTTTGGTGGACACATTGACAGATGGCGTTTATCCAGACAGTCTTGAGTCTACTTACGCTCTTTCACAATTTGTAACCAGTGGAAGTATGATTCATTGACGGATTAGCCTACTAGACAGATTCTTGCCCAGGACTGGTTTCGGCAGTCATAACTCGAAGTGACCTTCAAATATTGTTTACTCAGTCATCACCAATTGGTTCTTTACATTGTTACTAGTGAAATACTATGGCCTGAAAACATAATGTGTTGGTTAACATGAAGCCTGGAAAACCTTGCATTAAGTGTCTATCATTCAGATTCAGTCATCATAGACTACATAACAAAACTGACCCATAAGAGGCTTCCCTTTAAGTATTAATTGTTATGTTCAGTCTATAACTTTTATCTAAGGTGCTGACAAGACTTGGCAGATATGCAGCCTCTGATTAAAGAAAAATACTTGGTGCATTTGCTCGTGCGGGTACCTTGGTGCATTTGCAGGGTAGCAGGTATCGCCGCTCTAATTTGGTTTTACTATGACCGTGCTCGGAACATTCAGGATCCATTTGGCAGTCTTGCACACAAAATAGTTTAGAAATGTGTGATCCTTTCTCAAGTGGCTAGCTAGCATGATAGAGCGACGAATAAATAACGTTGGCTTAGAGAATGAAGCCACCGAGCTACTAGTTTCGTAGCGATCTAACGTTAGCAAATGACAAGTGTTAACTACAGTTAATAATCATTGCTCAGCAGTCTGTGCGTAACTATTGCAAGCTAGCTGATAAGTTAGCTAGCTACTTCTGACGTTTCAAAATGTTAGTTACCCATGTTGTGTTGACTGGTAGCTACAGTAGCCATCGCCAGGGAATACAGTATACAAAGCAGTTGAAGTTCAATTGGGATTAGCAGCAAGCTAGACAATTTAAGATATCCCAACTTGTTACAGTAGTGGATAGATAGCATGCTAGTCAACAATGCTGTGGTGAAAATCATGTATTGGCTAGCTATAACGTTATAAACGCAACTGGTTGTTTATCCTGGCTAAAAACTCGGTCTAGCCACAATATCTAACGTTAGCAGCGAGGCGCTATCCGGCTGGCCATCATTTTGTCATTAGCTAGCTAAACAATGTCATTTCACTGACGTCAGTTAGCAACAATATGCTGACAAGCTAGCTTGGAGATAGCTACTTAATACTCAATTGGTAAAATAACCGTGTAAATATTAATCCAGCTGTATAGACTGAACTCAAATTACCTCATTCTACCTCCCCGGCTTGCTTGCTCCGTAAAACGCCTGTGGTTATCCTCCAGGAAGCGTGTATGAAACACGGGAGGACTGGATAGTTTGAGTGGCGGGGAGGAAGTCCAATCCTGATAAGGAAAGACATTCCGGACCTACCGACATTCTCCAATAGTTATCGGCGCCAGTGCACCGCATTGTGGAGGCCACAGATAGTCCAGTCTTGTCCTCAATCAGTCTAGTCAATACGGTGTAGGCTAGACTGTCCATGCTTCCAATGCACTCATCACCTATCTAAATAAAAATATTACACAAGGCATTGAAAAACAATTGTATTAATGGTACTAAATGTTATACAACTGGTCCTAGGAGTGAACAGAAATAGTAGCTTGATTCAAGTTGTCCATCAGGTTTGCACAAGAAAATGTCCAGAGTGAAGTACTATGCAAGCGCAATAAAGCTCTGAAAAAAACAAATGGACAGAGACATCGATTCATTTTATATCGCTATCTTTATTTGTATCAGATTCCAGGGAAAACAAAAAAAGACTTTAGGCCTTGTATCCACGGCTGGATCTGCGCCCACGAGCACGTTCAAACTTCCTGCCCTTGGAGCGAATGTAGGGCCTGAGGGAGAGAAGAGATATGCCATTAATTCAGTGTTTATAAGTGTTTCAAACCACTTCCTAGATTCTGCAGATAATGCAAATCTGCCAGTCCATCAACTTAATGTAAAGCAAAGCTATAGTCTGGGGACAAAACTAGCAAAGTACAGCTAGGCCTGATGCATTTAAATTACGCATTTTTCCTTCTCCGTTCCTTCAAGTAATCACTGATATGATATAACTGGGTTGGAGAAAGTGAATCTAGTGGATCTCAGGCGCATACATTAATATTTTGTAAACAAACATTGAGTTCAACAAATTGTTCTACACCAAAAACGTTTTATTTGGATCAGAATAATCCAGATTCTGGAATTCTCCGTTTTGCAATTCAAGATCAATCTGGACGTTTTCAAAAAATAAAATCAGATGGATCATTCTGATCAAGAGGCCACAACATCAAGATCACTGAATCCAGATGTCTAGTGCTTTGAACAGGCCTACCTACACCTCGCCATCTACTGGACAGGTTATGGCACTACCACTAAACTGTCATAGGGAACCCGAGAGGAGTAAACTAATGTATATAGTGGTATTTGTATTTATATCGTAAGATTTTCACTGTACCCTGCAATTACACCTGCAACCCCTGTAGGTGACGATTAAACACTGAATCAAAAAGGTACATGCATTTACTTGCAGGGATGCAAACTGGTGAGGGCCCAAAAACACAACAACATTTTTGTTACTTGCGATGTTCAACGATGTAAAGTTGCACGCGTGACTGTACTCCTTTTCCCTTTATGGCAGTCTCTCTCAGTCTACCTGACCGCCAAGCCTAGTCAGACTGGCCTGTGCCCTTGTTCTTACAAGCGAAATGAAAAAAATGCATTAATCCAACATAATAGAAGGACAATCACTGTCTGCACCCCCCCCAATTTAGTTCAGATCTACATGATTCACATGGATGACCTACTTTGAAATCATCCCTCTATTTGACACTTCTCAATACAAACAAAATTGCCACATTCAGTACCTATACTGCAGTCAAATCAATTCAGATGTAAACCTCCTCACCTTAGTTATATTGACATATCTTGGTTGTAGTGCCTTTCACCTTTATAAACCCACCCTGAATGCACCCTTCCAGTGGGATCAGGATGATCACCATCTAATACAACCCTAATCACTGCCTTTTGAGTTTTGAAAAACAAAAAACAAATCTTCCTGATGATTAAAGGTTAGATTGGATTACAAAATCCAAATACAGGACCCAAATCTCATTTACCAGTTTTGAAAAATTAAATTCTAACAATGAATTCAATTGCCGTTTTTTTAACACTGGGCTCAGGTGCTAATTCAGTGAGGTGCAACATATAGATTAGAACATTTCAGACAAACTGACAATTGTTTCTACATTAGAGAAACATGTTTGTCCTTCTCTACACAATGCACATCTAGTATCCTCATTCTACAGTAGGGCTCTCCAAAACAAGCCCCCGTACTAACAAAACATCTTATCGAAGTTCTCAATATTCAGAAAGTGTCCTCATTTGATTTTCAGTGAAAACGAAACTGGAACGAACTTGTCAAACCATTTGGAAAACATTCTCTAAGTTGATAGATATTGAATGAAAGCCTAGGAGAGCAGCAATCTCAAGAAAGGGGTACAATACTCACTTGGTGTGGCTGTGGGGGGTTCCACAGGCTTTTCCAAAATGCCTGTACACCTCTCTGCCCTTGCGGGGTCCTGAAAGAAGGAAAACAGGTGAGTTTCAGACCAGAGTAACAGGACTGTCACTACTTAATAGCCACAAAGCCAACATTTTTAAGGCTTTTTGGCCTTAATTTAGGCAGATTTAGGTTAGCAGTGTGGTTAGGTTTAAGAGACATTTTAGAAACAGGCAGGGTTTAGCCATAATCCGACTGTGGCGGTGATAACAGTAACAGGACTGTAGAGCAAAGGTACAACAGAATATTCCCAGCATAACTTTAAATTTGAACATTGTTCAAACTAGCAGTGTTCTTACCTGACAGCAGCACGGTGCCCTGTCCTTTGGGGGCAGCTAGAGCCAGCTGGTCAAAGGTCATGACCTGACCTCCGGCCTTCAGGATCCTGCGGCGAGCGCCGTCAGTCACCTTCAGAGCGCACACCTGAGGGAAGGGAGAACAGAACACGTTTAGCAACTCCTGTTAGTACTTAATTAATTTTCAGTGAAGTAGTCACACTAGTCCAGAAGAGCAACCTAGTTACAGGGCGTGAAGGCTTTTGTTGTAGCCCAACACCAGATTAAAATAGTCAGGGGTGTATTTACTCCACCGATTGTTGCATAACGTTTCTTAAAACGGAAGCAAAGGCAAAGGAGGGACCTACCTGAATTTGTCCAATAGAAATGCTAGTTTCGCTCTTAAACAGTTTCCGCAATAAATACACCCCAGGTTAAACCAGGTGTGTTAGTGCTGGAGCAAAAGCCTGACCTCAACAGGCATCCAGTAAGTTAAAACAACCTTTACCTTGAGCTTGGGGATATCCTGAATTCTGACATCATCAGTGACGGTCCCCACGACAACTGCGGTTCTGTTCTCACGACCAGGCAGTTTCATCTTACGGATCTGAAGAGGACGTCAAATAGTTCAGACGAGGGACAACCGCCACAGGGTAAAGATAAATACTAAGATGCTTTCACTTTGCTATGTATTCATATCAATAAACCTGGAAGGACATTGTCCCGGTTTCTCAATAGCAATGGAACTTAGGCTAACGAGGGTTAATTGATGCATCGTTCCTACAAACTGGCAAATATGTAACAAGAGTTTCCCAAAAACACAACACTGCGAGAACGTTCACAAGTGCATGGTTGGAGCTGCCTCAATACTGATCGGAACGAAAGAAAGGCAGCGCAGCTCTCAGATCAACTTTCTCTATTAAAATCATACTGACGACAGATCAGAACCTAGAGAGATATTACCACCGTTGACTACAAATATTTAGGCAGTTTTGTCTAATCCAATAATGCACCAAATAAGATTTGTCATCATTGCACATGTTACACATGAAATATTGAGGCAAAAGCCTACAACTTTAAAAATATAACTAATTGAACATCAAATCAATTTAGCTGACTGAAATAGGCATAAATTTTACATGTGTTTAATCTTATCCTGTGTGACCGGTTAGACTCAAGCCTGGGGGGGGGGGTACAGTTCAAACACATAGAGTATTAATATATTAGGCAAGGCTCTTTGATTTACATATACATGTCCCAGAGACCCGCTAGAGTCTAGCCCGTTGTCATAGTCCTGGAGGGCCGATGACACTCATTCCATAGTCAACAAATCTATGACTTCCATGCTGAAGCACTGTGGTTTACAAACTCAAGTGGCTTATCTTACAGTAGCACTCGGGGTAATACCATAATGATATAGAGATCAAATTACCATCACAAGACAAGTAATACAAATAAACAGGAACAGCTAATCCACCCTTGCTTCTTGACATGGACAGTTTATGGTTAATTATTGGTTTCTTATCTTTCCACAATAAGCCAGAAAATAAACTACACATTTCTTTAAACCAGTACTGAGGGAATTGAAGGGGTACAGAGGACATAAGGAACGGTAGCCCAGGGAGTATGTTCTTTATCACCTCTGCTCATCCCTATAGTGCTAAAAGGTAGAACTGTCAATCTCTTAACGTCATCCCTAATGAGCTGTAGGACCCTTGGTATCGTACAGGTGGGATTTGACAGTGTTAGTATGATAGAGTATAAGTTGGTTTTGAAGTCATGACCACTCAGTGATACCACTTATATCCCCCTTAGACTGTTTTAATGAGGTCATCTCGGTTTCCATTGCAAGATTTTTTTATGTATTGTTATCCTTTGCTCATTTGTAACTTCGTATTTGTAGTCAACTTTGTTCTGAAGTTATCTGCGGTCAGAAACATCTTGATTCCATGTTTAGCGGAGATCTTGTGTATAAAGTGACGCAGATGGGCAAAAAAAAGCACCCAACGACGAACACTCAGTAAATAATGAGCGGTTTCAAGTCCAATTTTAGTAACGATGGTTTTGGGAAACCGCTGAGCTTGTACAAAGCTCCAACAATGAACTTAGTCTAAAAATGCATTTGGGAAACTGGGCCATTACATTTAAGTAATTTAGCAGACACAGGAGCAATAAGGGCATGACAGACTTTTCACCTAGTGGGTTTGGAACCAGCGACCTTTCGGTTACTGGACCAATGCTCTAAAATCGCTAGGCTACCTGCCACCCCAAATGGTACATGTTCAAGAAGTCACATGAGAGGTGGAAAGATCTCCAGCTCACTCAAAGGTACCAAATCATCAGAAGGTATATTAACAACGACATAGGAGTCAAAGGTCAAAAGAGAATCATAACTAGGCCGTTTGCGCAAGGAAGTGTCAAAAGCACCAATAAAGCATTGTAGCGCAACAGGCATAAGCAAGAGTACCAGCTGAAGTTGTCCTCCCACTTGTACTGTTGCCCTCTTAAGTATTTGAATCTGTGAACGTTACTGCCATTCAATTGAGTTGATTGTAGCAATTTGATTCTGTAGCAGGTTAAAAACACAGCAATGGGACAGATTGATGTAACTCACCATGCGGGACACTGATATCGGCGGCCTGTGGGTCCTGCTCATGAAGAGCCTCCTGAGGACCACCTTGTTGAAGGGAGCAGTGGAGCGACGGGCCAGGAATCTGTACAGCTTTGGGAAAGAGAACATAAACATTTATTAAGTAGAAAGTATTGACTACTCAATGTAAAATGTTAACAAGGGTTACTCTGAACTATGTGCTGTATAGATTTTACAATTAACCAAAAAAAGTATAACATTAAGATGGGAAAACCAACAACTTAGTTGTCAGACTACTTGTTTACATGACAATGCCTTAATGTTAACTTGAATCAATGTATAAAAGGTTGTGACACTTACCTTGACCAGGAGCCTCAGGTAGATATCCTGACTCTTGGGCTCCTTTCGGTGCACCTTACGGTCCTTGTTGTGTCGGATGTCAACTCCCTGCGAATAGATGGTGCAGGTAAATACATACAAACTTGCCATTCGCGCACTAACCAAATAATTAGTTACACAGTGTTAATGACACTTCTGATCACTGTGCCAGGAAAAGTACCTTTGCATGCTTCTGAACCCTATGCTTTATGGCTAGGCCTCAAACGATTGTAACGTTAGTATACGTGGTCTGTGTAACTCATACCTAAACAGCACACAAATCATTCATACCAAACTTGAATTTGGCGGCATACCGCGTAGCATAACGTTGCAGTCTCATACACAGCGGCTAACTAGTGAGACAGCGGAGTAACATAGTTCACCAACACTGGTCAAATAGCACGTTTTCATTTAGGGCCATTAACCTAGTCAGATATCCGATACATTCGGACATGGAAAAGCCTCAAAACGAAGATACAAAAGTTACCGACATTTCTCGAAAAGCAGTACCATTATCTTGTGTCTAAATTACACGCAGTCTTTCAGTAATTAGTGAAAATATCAGGTAGCAAGCTAGCTACTGTGACGCTAACCCCCGGTAGTGAAGGACTGAACCGTATCGCTAAAACGCCAAATAGTATGTCAATACCATTCGGAATTCAAACCAAAGACATCAAGGCAAATATTTACATGGAAATTGTTGAGTTGTGCTACTGTAAAAGTGAGGATGGACTTAGATTATCAAGTTGGAGCATTAACGATGTTTTCAGAATCTGTACCTACCATCTTAGACTCAGAGTGGAAAGGAAAAAGGAAGGGTCGCTGTCTCGCGATAAACACATCTCCGCGATTACGGAGGTCACACGCATTTTCGTTGGCTGTTTTGCTATTACTTCCTGTGTGATCATCACGTCGTCCAAAAGTCATTATATTTATATTTTATGCTAGTCTATTCGTTAATTAATTGAATCCATTCATCAATTGTGTATAGGCTAGTGTGAAGTGACTTTCTAACCAATAAAACCACTATGTGAAAAACAAATTACATTTCAAAATACAGTAGTCTATTATATTTTACCATGTGATTTACATACAATTAATAGTCAATTTTATTAACAGAACAGAAAATGTAACTAGCTTCTCTTCTTGTAATTTGTCAGGCTCCTTATTTTTTTTACTTTATAAAATATTTAAATATGTATGTTTTTGTGTCAGAATTCATAGTTCCAGCTTTGAGAGAGAGAAAAAAAATGCATTTTTCATATACAGTACCAGTCAAAAGTTTGGACACCTCCTCATTCAAGGGTTTTTCTTTATTTGTACTATTTTCTACATTGTAGAATAATAGTGAAGACATCAAAACTATGAAAAAAATGCATATGGAATCATGTAGTAAGCCAAAAAGTGTTGAACAAATCAAAATATATTTTATATTTGAGATTCTTCAAAGTAGCCACCCTTTGCCTTGATGACAACTTTGCACACTCTTGGCATTCTGTCAACCAGCTTCATGAGGTAGTCACCTGGAATACATTTAAATGAACAGGTGTGACTTGTTTTTATTTTTAGTAATTTATTTATTTAACCTTTAATTAACTATGTTAAAAGTTCATTTCTGGAATTTCTGTCCTTCTTAATGCGATTGAGCCAATCAGTTGTGTTGTGACAAGGTAGGGGTGGTATACAGAAGTTAGCCCTATTTGGTACAAGACAAGGTCCATATTATGGCAAGAACAGCTCAAATAAGCAAAGCGAAATGACAGTCAATCATTACTTTAAGACGTGAAGGTCAGTCAATGCGGAACATTTCAAGAACTTTGAAAGTTTCTTCAAGTGCAGTCGCAAAAACCATAAACTATGATGAAACTGATTCTCATGAGGACCACCACAGGATAGGAAGACCCAGAGTTACCTCTGCTGCAGACGAAAAGTTCATTACAATTATTTGCACTTCAGATTGCAGCCCAAATAAATCCTTCACAGAGTTCAAGTAGCAGACGCATCTCAACATCAACTGTTCAGAGGACACTGCGTGATCAGGCCTTCATGGTCGAATTGGTGCAAAGAAACCACTACTAAAGGACACCAATAAGAAGAAGAGACTTGTTTGGGCAAGAAACATGAGTACAAGCAAGTCTCGTGGAAATTTGTCCTTGGGTCTGAGTTTTGGTTCCAACCGCCGTGTCTTTGTGAGACGCAGAGTAGGTGAAAGGATGATCTCCGCATGTGTGGTTCCCCCCCGTTAAGCATGGAGGAGGAGGTGGGATGGTGTAGGGGTGCTTTGCTGTTGACACTTTCAGGGATTTATTTAGAATTCAAGGCACACTTAACCAGCCAGCCTACCACAGCATTCTGCAGCGATACGCTATCCCATCTGGTTTTCCCTTAGTGGGACTATCATTTGTTTTTCAACAGGACAAAGACCCAAAACACACCTCCAGGAATGTAAGGGAGAGAGTGATGGAGTGCTATATCAGATAACCGGGGTTCCACAATCACCCAACCTCAACCCAATTGAGATGGTTTGGGATGAGTTGGACCACAGAGTGAAGGAAAAGCAGCTAACAAGTGCTCAGCATATGTGGGAACTCCTTCAAGCTGGTTGGCTGTTGGAAAAGCATTTCAGGTGAAGCTGGTTAAGAGAATGCCTAGAGTGTGCAACGCTGTCATCAAGGCGAAGGGTGGTTACTTTGAAGAATCTAAAATCTAAAATCTATTTTGATTTGTTCAACACTTTTTTTGGTTACTACATGATTCTGTATGTGTTATTTCATAGTTTTGAGGTCTTCACTATTTTCTACAATGTAAAAAATAGTACTATTAAAGAAAAAAACTTAAATGAGAAGGTGTGTCCAAACTTTTGACTGGTACTGGGGAAAACAAGTATTTGATACACTGCCGATTTTGAAGGTTTTCCAACTTACAAAGCATGTAGAGGTCTGTAATGTTTATCATAGGTACACTTCAACTGTGAGAGACAGAATCTAAAACAAAATCCAGAAAATCACGTTGTATAATTTTTAAGTAATTCATTAGCATTTTATTGCATGACTTAAGTATTTGATCACCTACCAACCAGTAAGAATTCCGGCTCTCACAGACCTGTTAGTTTTTCTTTAAGAATCCCCCACTGTTCTCCACTCATTACCTGTATTAACTGCACCTGTTTGAACTCGTTACCTGTATGAAAGACACCTGTCCACACACTCACCCAAACAGACTCCAACCTCTCCACAATGGCCAAGACCAGAGAACTGTGTGATAAAATTGTAGACCTGCACAAGGCTGGGATGGGTTACAGGACAATAGGCAAGCAGCTTGGTGAGAAGGCAACAACTGTTGGCGCAATTATTAGAAAATGGAAGAAGTTCAAGATGACGGTCAAACACCCTCGGTCTGGGGCTCCATGCAAGATCTCACCTCGTGGGGCATCAATGATCATGAGGAAGGTGAGGGATCAGCCCAGAACTACATGGCAGGACCTGGTCAATGACCTGAAGAGAGCTGGGACCACAGTCTCAAAGAAAACCATTAGTAACACACTACGCCGTCATGGATTAAAATCCTGCAGCGCACGCAAGGTCCCCCTGCTCAAGCCAGCGCATGTCCAGGCCCGTCTGAAGTTTGCCAATGACCATCTGGATGATCCAGAGGAGGAATGGGAGAAGGTCATGTGGTCTGATGAGACAAAAATAGAGCTTTTTGGTCTAAACTCCACTCGCCGTGTTTTGGAGGAAGAAGAAGGATGAGTACAACCTCAAGAACACCATCCCAACCGTGAAGCATGGAGGTAGAAACATCATTCTTTGGGGATGCTTTTCTGCAAAGGGGACAGGACGACTGCACCGTATTGAGGGGAGGATGGATGGGGCCATGTATCGCAAGATCTTGGCCAACAACCTCCTTCCCTCAGTAAGAGCATTGAAGATGGGTCATGGCTGGGTCTTCCAGCACGACAATGACCCGAAACACACAGCCAGGGCAACTAAGAAGTGGCTCCGTAAGAAGCATCTCAAGGTCCTGGAGTGACCTAGCCAGTCTCCAGTCCGGAACCCAATAGAAAATCTGTGGAGGGAGCTGAAAGTCCCTATTGCCCAGTGACAGCCCCGAAACCTGAAGGATCTGGAGAAGGTCTGTATGGAGGAGTGGGCCAAAATCCCTGCTGCAGTGTGTGCAAACCTGGTTAAGAACTACAGGAAACGTATGATCTCTGTAATTGCAAACAAAAATTTCTGTACCAAATATTAAGTTCTGCTTTTCTGATGTATCAAATACTTATGTCATGCAATAAAATGCTAATTAATTACTTAAAAATCATACAATGAGATTTTCTGGATTTTTGTTTTAGATTCCGTCTCTCTCAGTTGAAGTGTACCTATGATAAAAATACAGACCTCTACATGCTTTGTAAGTAGGAAACCTGCAAAATCGGCAGTGTATCAAATACATGTTCGCCCCACTGTATATATATATACACTGCTACAAAAAAAATGAAGGGAACACCAAAATAACACATTCTAGATCTGAATGAAATATTTTTATTAAATACTTTTTTCTTTACATAGTTGAATGTGCTGACAACAAAATCACACAAAAATGATCAATGGAAATCAAATGTATCAACCCATGGAGGTCTGGATTTGGAGTCACACTCAAAATTAAAGTGGAAAACCACACTACAGGCTGATCCAACTTTGATGTAATGTCCTTAAAACAAGTCAAAATGAGGCTCAGTAGTGTGTGTGGCCTCCACGTGCCTGTATTGACCTCCCTACAACGCCTTGGCATGCTCCTGATGAGATGGCGGATGGTCTCCTGAGGGATCTCCTCCCAGACCTGGACTAAAGCATCCGCCAACTCCTGGACAGTCTGTGGTGGATGGAGCGAGACATGATGTCCCAGATGTGCTCAATTGGATTCAGGTCTGGGGAACGGGCGGGCCAGTCCATAGCATCAATGCCTTCCTCTTGCAGGAACTGCTGACACACTCCAGCCACATGAGGTCTAGCATTGTCTTGCATTAGGAGGAACCCAGGGCCAACCGCACCAGCATATGGTCTCACAAGAGGTCTGAGGATCTCATCTCGGTACCTAATGGCAGTCAGGCTACCTCTGGCGAGCACATGGAAGGCTGTGCGGCCCCCCAAAGAAATACCACCCACACCATGACTGACACACTGCCAAACCGGTCATGCTGGAGGATGTTGCAGGCAGCAGAACGTTCTCCATGGCGTCTCCAGACTCTGTCACGTCTGTCACATGTGCTCAGTGTGAACCTGCTTTCATCTGTGAAGAGCAAAGGGCGCCAGTGGCCAATTTACCAATCTTGGTGTTCTCTGTGTTGGGCTGTAAGCACAACCCCCACCTGTGGATGTCGGGCCCTCATACCACCCTCATGGAGTCTGTTTCTGACCGTTTGAGCAGACCCATGCACATTTGTGGCCTGCTGGAGGTCATTTTGCAGGGCTCTGGCAGTGCTCCTCCTTGCACAAAGGCGGAGGTAGCGGTCCTGCTGCTGGGTTGTTGCCCTCCTACGGCCTCCTCCACGTCTCCTGATGTACTGGCCTGTCTCCTGGTAGCGCCTCCATGCTCTGGACACTACGCTGACAGACACAGCAAACATTCATGCCACAGCTCGCATTGATGTGCCATCCTGGATGAGCTGCACTACCTGAGCCACTTGTGTGGGTTGTAGACTCCGTCTCATGCTACCACTAGAGTGAAAGCACCGCCAGCATTCAAAAGTGACCAAAACATCAGCCAGGAAGCATTGGAACTGAGAAGGTGTCTATGGTCACCACCTGCAGAACCACTCTTTTATTGGGGGTGTCTTGCTAATTGCCTATAATTTCCACCTGTTGTCTATTACATTTGCATGTATTCCAACAGCATGTCTATGCATGTCTATTCCAACAGCATATGAAATTTATTGTCAATCAGTGTGATTGAATTGGAGTTACATTGTGTTGTTTAAGTGTTCCCTTTATTTTTTTTAGCAGTATATATATATATATATATATATATATATATATATATATATATTTGCTTTCATTTAGCAGATGCTCTTATCAGATACAGATATATCACCTTGTAGGCTCGGGGATTCGCACCAGCGACCTTCCAGTTAGTGGCTCAACGCTCTTAACTGCTAGGCTGCCTGCCATCATGCAAAGATGAAAAACACATTCTTTAAAATAACTACTTTAATCAAGTTATAAGCGTGCAGCACATAAAAGCTATTCAATGAAATAGTTGTCACAATTTTGTCATCACACAGCTCATCCAATAACATCCATATCAGTGAGAGGGGGGTTTGGTTTGTGTATCATCTTTCTGCTGTCTGAAATGGCACAGGAATACTGTCCACACCAGCGTGATGCCACCCACAAACACTGTACGAGCAACTGGGGGAACCAGGGAGAAATTCAATGCCTGAGAGAGAGAGAGAGAGAGAGAGACATAGAGAGAAAGAGAGAGAGAAAGAGAGAGAGAGAGAGAGAGAGAGATGGGGAGAGATAGAGAGAGAGAGACATAGAGAGAGACATAGAGAGAAAGAGAGAAAGAGAGAGAGAAAGAGAGAGAGAAAGAGAGAGAGAGAGAGAGAGAGATGGGGAGAGATAGAGAGGGGGAGAGAGAGAGAGATCAGTGTGTGTGTGTGTGTGTGTGTATGCATATAATGTGTATTGTTTCTACCTGCATTGTTGACCAGTACACCACTCCAGTCTGTCATACACAACAAAAGAGAGGGAGACAGAGAGACCATTAATGTGGTTGTGGTGACCTAGACTTTGCTCTCTTCCTTCAGCAACTAATTCATGCTCTGCATCCTTACCTTGTATGAAGTCCAGAATTTCTCCCTCCAGTTTTCCAATGGGTCCTCTTTGTTTTCTAATACACTAAGACCTTAAAAAGAGTAACTCATATTATAGAACAATGTTTAAGTCTTACACATTGAAAGTTATATCACACCAACACACACGTGTAGCACTTGGGGATGTGTGAAACTTACTCCTCACACACACACACACACACACACACACACACACACACACACACACACACACACACACACACACACACACACACACACACACACACACACACACACACACACACACACACACACACACACACACACACACACACACACACACACACACACACCTACCTATGAAGAAGGCACTGATAGTAGCGGGGGCAGCAACCAGTTGATCCAGCACTACCTTCCCTGACACCCTTTTGGCCCCTCCCCCTGGCAACATCCTCTCCAGCCCCTTCAGCCAATGGTAGTTGAAATTGGCATGGAAACAGAAGCCAACAAAGGCCACTCGAGCGGTCTGGGACCAGTCAATATCAGCCCATGTTGTGACACTTTTAGTACCAGTGGAAATATTGGTTCCCTCCATGTTAAGCTTGGCCCCCTCTGAGTCATCGATGGTGTGTGTTCCCTCGTCTGTGTTTAATCCTCCACTCTGTTTCCCTCCAAGCATGCTTTGCTGTATGAGGTCCGCGGATGCGAACAGGGTTGTGTATCCGACCACATTGCTGATGTAGGGGTGGGCCTTAAACAAGGCCCAGGCTCGACTCATGGTTACTGGTGAATTCAGGGGAGAAACAAAGTGTTAACATTATGGAATAAGAAAGAAAACATTCCTTATAACTAATGAATTATATTTCACTTACTTATAGGCTATCAGCATCACAAGCTAGATTCACTGATCATTTTATTTTGGATAAAAGTGGACTTTTGATTTCATTACATTATATTTTCTAAGGTCCCACCCAACCCTCAAATCCAGTGGGCTATGATAGATAAATTAAACAAAATAACCTTGTTGTTTTGCCTTGTCAAATTGAACCCTGACTCCTTGCTTTAGACAAAGAGAGAGACAACTTACTTTACAACTTAGCTGTCTCATCCACCGCTTGGAACACAGCAGTGGCAGAGGCACAAGATTCACAGTGCTTGCTGCTGGAGGACACGGAAGGGTGGGTCAATGGAATTCTCAGCCAATAAGAGGCAGGTTCTCAGAGGTCAGAGAGGTCTGCTTGGCTGGTCAAAGTTCTGTCAGAGGGAGTGTGATAAGGCTTTACCTAGTAGCCTTCATTTGCAATGAAAGCATGTGAGAAAAGCACAGATGGGGAAAGCAGGAGGGAGAGTGAATGGATACATGGAGGAAAAGAGCTAGAGGGATACAGAATGTAGTGTTTAGAACATGAATTAGACAGATCTGATGAATAGCAAGAGTTGTCATACTGATACAATACCACCAATCAACCTAAATACAGTATAACTACAGTGCTACTACCACTATGCTTCTAAAGTAGCCTACTGTACTAGCCTATTAAATGCAGGACATTTGACTGATGCGCTCAGATCGTGTGTTTATAACTGACTTTGGTGGGAGAATGGTATTACGTTTCTCAACACATTCCCATTCATTGCCATAGCCATGTGTATGTGGCCACTTGCTGCAAAACTGCCAATAGTGACAACAAAGATCCACACTCCTACTCTTTACTGCTGGAAAAGGGTTATGGGTGATGTCACTTACCAAAGTAATGGTCCACAGTATAAGTCAGCAAATCTATACCAACATGCCGTTTCTCAAAGGCAGAGTAGACCCTGGTCTCACGCATGTGGCTGCACTAAAAATAGATGCCACTCCTGAAGCCACACTTCCCTCCTTTGGTTACATGTGGTAAGTTGAATTTACAATGATAAGCACAGTGTATATATTTAAAGGAATAGTTCACCCCAAACTCCCAATTACATGGAATAAGATGGTGGCAATCATTTCCGCTCCCACTTTGGGATGGAGGCCTATAGATTTTTCCTATTTGAAATAACACACACACACTACCCGTTATTCAGTTATGCGGTGAGGATAGTCTATTCATTCCGCTGTGCTGCCATAGATATGTAAAATAGAGTGCTAGGGCAGACCTCTGCAGAACCTAAAGGGCAATGTGCCATTAGCAACCACCTCAGCTCTGAGCTCAGAAAATGTGATAATGAACAGCTTGTTAAGTACCTCAACTGGTGCGTTGTGTCTTTCAGTAGTTAACAAGCTGCCTTTAGTGTTCCTCACAATGGAGATGTGCGCCTACGCTTCTACAAGCAGTTGACTTCTCAGATAATTGCCCTCTTTCTTGTCTCTGTCTCTCATCCCTCACTTCCCCAGCCACTCTTCATTTGTCGGGCTGCTCTGTCTCAGAGCAGGGGATTGATGTGTGACGTTCAGCATTGACTCATTGAGACACATACACACACACAGACACACACACACAATCAACCACGAAACCCCACCTCTCTCCATCTGTACCTCAACCTCTCTTTCTGACACATTATTGGGAGTCAGTCTACAGAGCTAGAGATAGCCACAGCAGTGCCAAGGTGAGTTTTCTTTGTGTTGTTCTATATTGTAGAATAGTTTTTGTTTAATAAGTGGTTTTGATGGTCCAGCTTGTTGGAGCATGATGCTGGCATCCCGAATGTTATGGGTTTGATTCCTGCATGAACCGTTATTCTGTCTGCTAAATGACCATTTTTTAATCATTCCAATTACACCTTGGACATCATTTTCCCTGGAAATAGTCGGCTGGACCAATTATTAGAGGGTTTTGGTTATTGTTTTAAACCAATGTAATAGCTGAACAATTATGGGATATACCCTAATACGTTACAGGAGTGCCCAGCCCACTTGTGTGGGTTTTGTTTCTGTAGGTCAGTTTAAGACTCAGTGAAGTTGTTGTAGTTTCACAATTATGGCAACAGATTTCATGTCTAATGCAGGTTGACATGTTTGTTGTTGTTGCATTGCGGTGTTCCACTGAAAATGTGAAAGTGAATAATTCTAACTTAGACATTGTAGTTAGGCCTTCAAGATTACACTACGAGTTTCCCACATTTCAATGGTTCTGTTACAAGTCATATCTACTGCCACTTCTAGTGGTATATGCTCCCATATGGTGGGAAGCTCACAAGAAATGTCTTTGGACTTATGGAAACTCATATTTGACCTTATCCCCCTCTCCTAATGTTGATACCTCTGTTACCCCTCCCACCTCATCCTTCTCTCTCACCACATCCCCGATTAATACCCCAGACCTGTTACTCCTCTCTTCCCTTCCCCTCCTTCTAGCCATGCGTCCATCCAACTCTGTGACCTTTGAACCCAGGGTGGAGCGAGGTGTTCCCTGGGGTCGCGACCTCTTTACCTTTGTGACATCAGCAGCAGGCCACATGATGCGGACACTCCAGAGACCAAGGAAGAACAGGCCATCCAAACGTCAAGTCAACCACCGGCGCTTCCTACACAACATGATCCAGAGGTGTGTGTGTACAGTGTTTCTGGTGAGAGTGAATATAAGATGCCTTAAACTGAAATGTTATACTGCCCCTTCTCTCAAACAGGAAGTTTGCAGAGATAGAGGCAGCCAATCACCAGCTTGTGTCTGTCCTCTTCTCAACGGAGGTAGCAAATAGCGACACACCTTCCCCATCACGACAGCCAATAACCACTGACCAATCTAACAGCACCTCTAAAGAAGGTATTCTCTCTTTAATTATCCAGGTGACTTGATGCATAAATTAAGCAAACTGGGCTCCTCTGATGTTTATACTTATCTTCACCTTTTGTCCTTTCTCCTCCCTCTGAATGAACCCCCATGTTGACTCAGACTCCCCTCCAGCTCCTGTAAGTGCAGAAGCAGACCTTTCCCTTTGTTCACATGAAACTGAAGCCCTTGCAACAGAACAGAAAGACCCTGGAGTCCAATGGAGGAGACTCAACCCCAAACATCTCCAAATGGACCAGTCCAACAGCAACACTCCAAGTAAAGGAACATACCAAATGACTCATAAACAGTGGGGCAGAACAGAAAATCAAACTGACTATAGATCATCCATAACATCAGAGAAAACCATTGTCTTAGAACAAGAGGAGGAACACTTTCACACAGAACCCTTCAGTTGTGATGTCACTTCAGAGGAGAGCCTTTATAGCTGGATAGACAGCATTAGAGAGAAATATGAAACACAACTCAGACACGACTCAAATTCAAATATCACGGCCCTACCTCTAAACTTGGATACCTCAACTTTCAACCCAACACCCCTCTCTCCCGGACTCTCCCCCCTGTCCCTAGATTCCTGTGATTTTGGGGTCACAACGGTCGCAGACAACTCCGCTTGCTTCCAGTCCCAAAACAATATGTCAGACAGTGACACAGTGGAGAGCCAGAGAATGGACATGTTGAGCCTGTGGGACTCAGAGGTTGAACCACAGAATGATGGGGATCCGCCAGCCCATCTAGAGACCATCTGGGGGTATCCTGGTGATGAGAGGAGCCTAGGTGATAAGGCACACGTTGATGACATCACGTATCTGAACCAATCCGAAGGTTTCATAGAGAAGTTGATGCTCCACACCAGCAGCAGCAGGAGTGACGGTAGATCTGAGATGGAGAGGATTGACTGTGATGGAGGGCAGTATGAATACGGATCTGGATACGGATGTTCTATCGATCCAGTAACAGCCATAAGAGACTTCATTAGTGGCCAGGGCAGCTCACAGTGTATGTTGGAGAGTGCTGTGGGAAGACAAGGTACAGATAGGCAGTTCACCTGTTTAAATATTAACCCAAACCAACTGTCCACCTCTGTAGGCTACCATTGTGACTTCCCAGACCCCAACATCCTTCAGAGGTCTTGTCCCCAACAAGATGGTACCTTCTCATTGGTGAATGATGATATGAATCAGAGTTGTATTCCCTTTGAGGGAGTGGCCAGATCCTTCCCGGCCCCAGTTCACACCCCTCATCCACATCAGGTTCTGACCCCGCCCCTGGAAGATGACTGGCTGTTCACTGATATCATGGGGGCCCATCAGTGTGAGTAGTGGATCCCGCTACTGCCCAAATTCGCTGCAGTGCCACTAAAAAGGGGGAATGATACTTCACCTTATAAATGATCTATTGTGGTTTGACTGTATTACTGTATTCACTTCTTTATGTGTGTAATGTTAACTTATTGATAAATGGTGAAACATAATTAAATAAGTCAGTGTTAGTCTCTCCTTACATTCAATTACAGTAAATGTGTACATGTCACTGAGTGTTCACCAAACCAATTAACAAATTGAAACACACAAAATGTCAAAACCAACAACATATATTAAAGTTCACCCCAGTCAGATATGTTTTATAATTACAGCATCATCAACAAAAAATGGATAATAAACAACACATTTCCAAAATGTTCCATTTCCACAGAAGCCATAAAAGAAAGAAAACAAAATAATATAATAATTATAACACCTTTGAAAAAGCACCGGTCTCTACAGAGGCACAGACACTTCAGTTCTCTGATCACATTCCAGGGGTCAGCCTTCAACCTTTAACCTCAAACCAACCGTCCTACTACTTCCCCTGAAGACCAAACCTAGATAGTTTAAAATGTAGTGATCTTAATTTTCACAACTTTAAAGTGACAGTTTGCATCCAAATAACATTTAAAACATCTGCTCAGATCTTTGACAAATCAGTTAGATTTACATATAACATCTGCATCATCTCCAGAGAGATGGGACTGACTGTGAACCAATGCCAGCCATTGATACTGCCGGAGTCTGCCCTCTATTGGTGCATATGTAAAGTGCAGCATTTACAGTAACTTACAAAAAAAGTACATTTTGCCAAATAAATCACATGAAGAGGAAGAAAAAAAAGACCAAATACATGTCGTCATTTTTTCTGTAATCAAATACTAATAGAACTCATTGTTAATTCAAAGATCCCATGTCCTCATTAGGCTGCTAGTTCTGAAGATCTGACTGTTTCTATAGTACCGTCATGAAAATGATCCAAAGGGATCTTGGCTTTGCTCTCCACTGTGTCAAGCTTGACATTATATAATGATGGGGAACTGTAACTTTGCTCTCCACTGTGTCAAGCTTGACATGAGATAATGATGGGGAACTGTAACTTTGCTCTCCACTGTGTCAAGCTTGACATGAGATAATGATGGGGAACTGTAACTTTGCTCTCCACTGTGTCAAGCTTGACATGAGATAATGATGGGGAACTGTAACTTTGCTCTCCACTGTGTCAAGCTTGACATGAGATAATGATGGGGAACTGTAACTTTGCTCTCCACTGTGTCAAGCTTGACATTATATAATGATGGGGAACTGTAACTTTGCTCTCCACTGTGTCAAGCTTGACATGAGATAATGATGGGGAACTGTAACTTTGCTCTCCACTGTGTCAAGCTCTGACATGTGATAATGATGGGGAACTGTAACTTTGCTCTCCACTGTGTCAAGCTTGACATGAGATAATGATGGGGAACTGTAACTTTGCTCTCCACTGTGTCAAGCTCTGACATGTGATAATGATGGGGAACTGTAACTTTTCTCTCCACTGTGTCAAGTTGACATGAGATAATGATGGGGAACTGTAACTTTGCTCTCCACTGTGTCAAGCTCTGACATGTGATAATGATGGGGAACTGTAACTTTGCTCTCCACTGTGTCAAGCTTGACATGAGATAATGATGGGGAACTGTAACTTTGCTCTTTAAACAACCTTTTAGTTGTTCAACCCTGCATGCGTTTCAAGGGGAATGTCCTAGTCTTATGTGGAGGGAGGTAAATACTCTTCCTTGTACAAGAGCAGACAACCGGGAGACTATGCGGCCAATGCTATAATCAATGGAATGCACCGCCATGCAAATACGTAGTGTTTAACTAGACTGAGCAGCGAAACGTCCCTATGTCAAGGTGTCTGTAAGAACAGTATGTGGACAGGATATTTATTCTCTGTACAGACTTCTGCTGTGTCAGGCAGAGAGGTTCTGGGGCTGAGAGGAGTTCAAATACAAAACAATATACACTAACAAAAAGTCTTTGCACTTGTTAAACTTGAATGAATGGTGAATGTTGTTGGAGATTAAAGGGGGCGGGGCATGTATCCTCTAAAACCATATCTTCTAACTGGCTAGAAATCTCCCTGTCTGTCACTTAATGAAAAGACAACATTTTGGAAGATTCGACACCTTATGACTTCCGCAAAAACACTATTATGATATAAGGGGAGGGAAGCCTGGAGCGTTACTGTTCTAGAATGATCTTTTCAGAAATTCTGGGTAGAAACAGGGTTTTCTTGGTGCTTCATAGGACAGATCTGAAGACAATGAACCCAACAGAAGTTGCTGGAAAAAGTCCTCCACTTTGGTGTGTTATTCCAGAGGGTAGTTCTATGGATGACAGTGGAAATTCCTCCAACCAGTCTCCGCCCTACTACTCTACTTGAATCTATTCTATTCTACTACGTATACAATAAGTCCCTTTTCTCATCCATACGCCCACCATTTGGTTAAACACAAAAGCTTTGTTCCATAAATATATTACACAATGAATGAATAAAAAAAAACAATATTACAATGTACAATATGTCTGTTTGATAAACACAAAAGATATGGATGCTTATGATATGTTGAGAATGACTAGCAGTCTCAAAACACCAACATTACGTCCTCCATTTTCACATGTTCCTGTTCTGTGTAAGAGATTCCAGTGTCCTGCTCCACAGGTGAGTTCTGATGTAGTGTTGGTTACTGTCTTAAATGTCTGTCACCTCTCTGTCCAATATATTTCCAGTGCATTCCCTACTAACCAAGACCTACAAACCTCCCTAACACTGTCAAATAGAACAACCAATACCCCATCCAGGAATTATTCAACAACACAAGTCTACATAGATAGACAGATGTTGTTAACCACAATCCACCTAGTAATTGTGATTCTGTTCGTAACCTCTCTCTATTGCCATGGTTACAGTATGTGTGAGGCCCTGCCTTCCTTTCCATCAGTGCCAGTGACACCATACCAGTATGTCATCTACCAATGATATGTCTGAACAGACTCAAAACTATACAAAAAACAACCAGCGCCAATAAATAATGGAGGATTTTGCTCATATTCAGACTGATATAAATGACATAGATTCAACTGCCTGTATTTATAAGAAGAGATATGTTAAAGACTTAAAGAAACTATCAACCTACTGTATCTGTCCACTGTATCTATCAACCTACTGTATCTATCTACTGTATCTATCAACCTACTGTATCTATCTACTGTATCTATCAACCTACTGTATCTATCAACCTACTGTATCTATCTACTGTATCTATCAACATACTGTATCTATCTACTGTATCTATCTACCTACTGTATACCTACCTATGCAATCCATTGGCCTAACTACAGTAACTACGTATCTGTCTCAATCCAAAAAGGTCCATGAATGTCTAGATAACCCAGATCAGAGCACAGGACCGAAGACAGACTGCATGGTTTGTTTTGCAATAGTGTTTGATGCAACTGCAACAACATGTTTGGTTGTCATCGCTTCTCATGACAAAAGATAGCAACATTTCATCATCTTATGACAATCATAAGATGGATTGATAAGGTCTACGATGATGCCGGTGTTTATGCCCTAGCCAGTTTCACCAGTATGTGTGATGATGGAGTGAAATATCAGCAGTCTTTTTCTATAGAAACTTGCCGCTGGCTTCATTCTTCATTGTACATACAACAGCAAGGTTGATTATCATTTTTCATTTTTTCTCTCTCACTTAACCCTCTTCCCTGATTGATATTTCCCCCATAAATGACCTAATTCAAACTACAAACAAATTAGTAATATATCCTAAAATACTTCACAGACATTCTGTTTGTTTTCTAAAATATTTTAAAAAATAATAACTTGGCCTTAAATTGAAATTGAAGTGAGAGAGAGAGAAAGATGAGCAACTCATGGGAGCTTCTCCCAGGCTTGTTAAAAGACAGAAGAGCATATCAGCTGTCTTTCACACTAGCAGTCAATGAGCGATGACCTTTTCCAGGACCCACAGAGGGACTACATACATAGAAACATGAATCAGTCCCCTGTGTGTGTGTGTGTGTGTGTGTCTGTTTGTGTGTGTATGTGTGCATGTGTGTGTGCGTGTGTGCATGTGTGTGTGTGTGTACGCATGTGTGTACACATGTGTGTGTTTCTCTAGTCTTGCAAAATGTCTTCTCAAACATGCAGATTGTCATTAACCCTTTGAGGAGTGGAACAGTATTCGGAGTGTTTTATTCCAGGATTCTACAGCATTCTAGAACATTTAGCAGCCCTTTGCGATGTCCTCAACAAGAACGCTAAACACAGGTAGAATATTGTCAGAGTTCCTCAAAGGGTTAAACATGGCCTTACATTGATAGTGGCCAGTAGCCATCTTACTTCTGCCATTTGAAGCATAATACAGTATCATAACAATAGAACATGGCTATGCTGATATAATTCACTTTCCCTCAGATGTCTGGGAGATGAAGCTTCCCCCAGTGTGATTACAGTCCATATTCTTGCTCACGAATCATCAACAAATCCTCTTCCCCCATTAAATTGTGTGTGAGAGAGAGAGAGAGAGACAGAATAACTGACCACTGTGACCGACCCAAACTTAAGGAAAGTGTGTATGCTCTCTGTTCTAGTTTGGACTGCAGAGGAAAGAGTTTAAAAAAGTGCAGGATCAGTAGGTCAGTCTATGTGAGGGTGTATTTGTATGTACATATACATGTCTGCAGGCCTATGTGTACATATACATGTATGCAGGCCTATGTGTACATATACATGTATGCAGGCCTATGTGTACATATACATGTATGCAGGCCTATGTGTACATATACATGTATGCAGGCCTATGTGTACATATACATGTCTGCAGGCCTATGTGTACATATACATGTATGCAGGCCTATGTGTACATATACATGTATGCAGGCCTATGTGTACATATACATGTCTGCAGGTCTATGTGTACATATACATGTCTGCAGGCCTATGTGTACATATACATGTATGCAGGCCTATGTGTACATATACATGTATGCAGGTCTATGTGTACATATACATGTATGCAGGCCTATGTGTACATATACATGTCTGCAGGTCTATGTGTACATATACATGTATGCAGGCCTATGTGTACATATACATGTATGCAGGCCTATGTGTACATATACATGTATGCAGGCCTATGTGTACATATACATGTCTGCAGGCCTATGTGTACATATACATGTCTGCAGGCCTATGTGTACATATACATGTCTGCAGGCCTATGTGTACATATACATGTATGCAGGCCTATGTGTACATATACATGTCTGCAGGCCTATGTGTACATATACATGTCTGCAGGCCTATGTGTACATATACATGTATGCAGGCCTATGTGTACATATACATGTCTGCAGGCCTATGTGTACATATACATGTATGCAGGCCTATGTGTACATATACATGTATGCAGGCCTATGTGTACATATACATGTATGCAGGCCTATGTGTACATATACATGTATGCAGGCCTATGTGTACATATACATGTATGCAGGCCTATGTGTACATATACATGTCTGCAGGCCTATGTGTACATATACATGTATGCAGGCCTATGTGTACATATACATGTCTGCAGGCCTATGTGTACATATACATGTATGCAGGCCTATGTGTACATATACATGTATGCAGGCCTATGTGTACATATACATGTCTGCAGGCCTATGTGTACATATACATGTCTGCAGGCCTATGTGTACATATACATGTCTGCAGGCCTATGTGTACATATACATGTATGCAGGCCTATGTGTACATATACATGTCTGCAGGCCTATGTGTACATATACATGTCTGCAGGCCTATGTGTACATATACATGTCTGCAGGCCTATGTGTACATATACATGTATGCAGGCCTATGTGTACATATACATGTCTGCAGGCCTATGTGTACATATACATGTATGCAGGCCTATGTGTACATATACATGTCTGCAGGCCTATGTGTACATATACATGTCTGCAGGCCTATGTGTACATATACATGTCTGCAGGCCTATGTGTACATATACATGTCTGCAGGCCTATGTGTACATATACATGTCTGCAGGCCTATGTGTACATATACATGTATGCAGGCCTATGTGTACATATACATGTCTGCAGGCCTATGTGTACATATACATGTCTGCAGGCCTATGTGTACATATACATGTATGCAGGCCTATGTGTACATATACATGTATGCAGGCCTATGTGTACATATACATGTCTGCAGGCCTATGTGTACATATACATGTATGCAGGCCTATGTGTACATATACATGTCTGCAGGCCTATGTGTACATATACATGTATGCAGGCCTATGTGTACATATACATGTATGCAGGCCTATGTGTACATATACATGTATGCAGGCCTATGTGTACATATACATGTATGCAGGCCTATGTGTACATATACATGTATGCAGGCCTATGTGTACATATACATGTATGCAGGCCTATGTGTACATATACATGTCTGCAGGCCTATGTGTACATATACATGTATGCAGGCCTATGTGTACATATACATGTATGCAGGCCTATGTGTACATATACATGTATGCAGGCCTATGTGTACATATACATGTATGCAGGCCTATGTGTACATATACATGTCTGCAGGCCTATGTGTACATATACATGTATGCAGGTCTATGTGTACATATACATGTCTGCAGGCCTATGTGTACATATACATGTATGCAGGCCTATGTGTACATATACATGTATGCAGGCCTATGTGTACATATACATGTATGCAGGCCTATGTGTACATATACATGTATGCAGGTCTATGTGTACATATACATGTCTGCAGGCCTATGTGTACATATACATGTATGCAGGCCTATGTGTACATATACATGTATGCAGGCCTATGTGTACATATACATGTCTGCAGGCCTATGTGTACATATACATGTATGCAGGCCTATGTGTACATATACATGTATGCAGGCCTATGTGTACATATACATGTATGCAGGCCTATGTGTACATATACATGTATGCAGGCCTATGTGTACATATACATGTCTGCAGGCCTATGTGTACATATACATGTATGCAGGTCTATGTGTACATATACATGTATGCAGGTCTATGTGTACATATACATGTCTGCAGGTCTATGTGTCTGTGTGAGTATGTATCTGTATGTATGCGTGTGTGTTTGTGTGTGTGTTACTCAGTGTCGTTGAGGCTGTATGGTGGGGGGGGTCCCAGACTGTTGTTTTCAGAGGGGGGTGTGGGGGTGCCTGGGCCAGTTCCGGGGCCAGTACCAGAAGAAGGAGTCGGGGAGGGGGGCTCTTCCGAGTCAGAGTTCTCACACGACAGATCATCCACCAACGCCCTGCGACCTGAGCGCATCCCAAGGGGCATCGGAGCACGCCTGGCAGGAGAGAGGTGGTAGAGAGGGTCATGAAGATGGAGAGGAGATAAAGGGAGGGTTTTTCATACATTGCATTTGGAAAGTATTCAGATCCCTTGACCTTTTTCCACATTTTGTTACATTACAGCCTTATTGTAAAATGGATTAAACCAATTCTTTCACTCATCAATCGACACACAATACCCCATAATGACATAGCAAAAACAGGTTTTTATACATTTAAAGCTTTTATACAAAAATGTAAAACTGAAATATCACATTTACATAAGTATTCAGTCCCTTTAATCAGAGCTTTGTTTTCATCACAGATCTCTCTGTACATCTTTCCCTTGATCCTGACTAGTCTCCCAGTCCCTGCTGCTGAACATTTTCCCCACAGCAGGATGCTGCCACCACCATGCTTCACCGTAGGGATGGTGCCAGGTTTCCTCCAGAAGTGACACTTGGCATTCAGACCAGAGAACCTTATTCTGTCACGCCCTGATCGGTTTCACCTGTTCCTGTTATTCTCTCCAGCTTATTTTCCACAGTGTATTTATCCCTGTGTTTCCTGTCTTTCTGTGCCAGTTTGTCTTGTATGTTAGTCAAGTCAACCAGTGTTTTGCCCGTACTCCTTTTCCTATTCTCTTTTTGTCTCTTTTTGCTATTCTTCCCGGTTCTGACCCCTGCCTGACTCTGGACGACTTTCCCGCCTGCCTGATCATCCTGCCTGCCCTGACCTTGACTCTGACTGCCCTGACCTTGACTCTGCCTGCCCTGACCTTGACTCTGCCTGCCCTGACCTTGACTCTGCCTGCCCTGACCTTGACTCTGACTGCCCTTCGGTACCGTTTGAACTGGTTTGACCTTTTGTCTGTCCACGACCATTCTCTTGCCGTACCCTTTTGGATTAATAAACATTGTAAGACTCCAACCATCTGCCTACTGTGTCTGCATCTGGGTCTCACCTTGTGTCATGATAGTTTCTCATTGTCTGAGAGTATTTAGGTGCCTTTTGGCAAACTCCAAGCATGCTGTCATGTGCCTTTTACTGAGGAGTGGCTTCCGTCTGGCCAATCTACCATAAAGGCCTGATTGGTGGAGTGCTGCAGAGATGGTTGTCCTGGAAGGTTCTCCCATCTCCACAGAAGAACTATAGAGCTCTGTCAGAGTGACCATCGGGTTCTTGGTCACCTTCCTGACCAAGGCTCTTCTCCTCAGATTGCTCAGTATGGCTGGTTGGCTAGCTCTAGGAAGAGTCTTGTTGGTTCTAAACTTCTTCCATTTTTTGGTACCCTTCCCCAGATCTGTGCCTCAACACAATCCTGTCTCGGAGCTCTACGGACAATTCCTTCAACCCCATGGTTTGGTTTTCCCTCTGAAATGCACTGTCAACTGAGACCTTTTATAGACAGGTGTGTGCCTTTCCAAATCATATCCAATCAATTTAATTTACCACAGGTGGCATCCAATCAAGTTATAGAAACATCTCAAGAGTGATCAATGGAAACAGAATGCACCTGAGCTCAATTTCGAGTTTAATAGCAAAGGGTTTGAATAGTTACGTAAATAAGGTATTTCTGTTTATTTTTAATAAATTAGCAAACATTCTTTTCACTTTGGCATTATGGGGTATTGTGTGTAGATTGATGAATAAAAAAAAATTGTAGAATAAGTCTGTAACGTAACAAAATGTGGAAAAAGGGAAGGGGTCTACTTTCTGTAGTGTATATCTGATATGTCTCTACGAGGGACTGGAAAGACAAGAGCCCTCTTGTGTTATAAAGGTGACTAAACCCCTGAGACATCAAACTAATGAGAGGACAGTATTTCCTCAGTTTAAAATATACTGCAGTCCACACAACTAACAGAAATCTTAATTTAATGAATTGCACACGCACGCACACACAGACCTACTTCTCTGGTTTCCGTTCAGATGTGGTGATGCTGAGTGGATGGAGTGGAGTGTGAGGCAGACTGATGGACAGTGTGTCAGTATTAGATGAGGTCAATGGAAGAAAAAACATGCAACATGGTGGTAGTAGGTGGCAATGGAACTGCAAACATACAATGGATCTGGGAGGGTCACTCAGATTACACACACACACACACACACACACACACACACACACACACACACACACACACACACACACACACACACACACACACACACACACACACACACACATACACCCACACACATACACACCACACACACACACACCCACGCACACACACACACACACACACACACACACACACACACATACACAGTGGTAGTATTACCTGAGGTGGCTGCGTAGAGCGGTGATCTCGCGGGTCATGCTCTGGGAGCTGTCAGTCAGCTCCTCCATCTCTCTCTGCAGTTTACGTCTCTGGGCGTTGGAACGAGAGTTATCCTCCTCCACCTCCTCGAGCTGCCTCTTCAGCTGCCTCAGCCGGCCCATAGACTTATCCAACTAGAGAGAGGAGGGGGTGTAGAGGGTGTGAGAGAGATGAAGAGAATGGTTCAAGTGGAAGAGGAGAAGACGATAGAAGAAGGGGGGAAGGGTATCAGAAAGGGCCGGAGGGAGACAGATTAAGCACAGAACACGAGGACTAGGATTACATCCCACAGATTAAATTCTAGATGATTTTTGAAAGGAGGTCAGTATCACTACCTCTACACTGTAGAGGGATTATTTTGTTAGGTATAATTTGGGAGGAGATAACCCCTACCTTCCCCTGGTGCCAGGGCTGGATTAGATTAGGATTGGGATTAGCAGGACCAACCACTCCTTTTGGGATGAAAACAAAACCTACTGTATCTCTCCATCTCTCTGGTGAACTCAAGAGGTTTCATACCTGTTCTCTGGACTGGTCTGTACTGGTTCATACCTGTTCTCTGTACTGGTCTGTACTGGTTCATACCTGTTCTCTGGACTGGTCTGTACTGGTTCATACCTGTTCTATGTACTGGTCTGTACTGGTTCATACCTGTTTCATACCTGTTCTCTGTACTGGTTCATACCTGTTCTCTGTACTGGTCTGTACTGGTTGGTACCTGTTCTCTGTACTGATCTGTACTTTTTCATACCTGTTCTCTGTACTGGTTCGTACCTGTTCTCTGTACTGGTCTGTACTGGTTCATACCTGTTCTCTGTACTGGTCTGTACTGGTTCATACTTGTTCTCTGTACTGGTCTGTACTGGTTCGTACCTGTTCTCTGGACTGGTCTGTACTTGTTCATACCTGTTCTCTGTACTGGTCTGCATGTCTCCTCTCGTCCTCTGCCTGCATCAACACCTCCTTCAGTTTTTTCTCTGTCTTCCTCACCAGCTTGTTGGCTGTCGCTCGCTCTCTGGGGGAAGGGGAGATAGACTGTGAGTCATGTTTTATCCCCATACCCAGAACATACAGTCAGAATTGTAGTGGAAGAAGTTAGATGTTAGAGGGAGGAGATGGGAAGGAAGAAAGGGAAGAGAGGAAGGGGAGGAGAAGTAAAGAGAGGGGAGGGGGAGTGTAACAAGGCGAGAGAGGAAAGGAACAAGGCGAAAGAAGAAGTAACAAGGCGAGAGAGGAAAGGAACAAGGCGAGAGAGGAAAGGAACAAGGCGAGAGAGGAAAGTAACAAGGCGAGAGAGGAAAGTACAAGGCGAGAGAAGAAAGTAACAAGGCGAGAGAAGAAAGGAACAAGGCGAGAGAGGAAAGGAACAAGGCGAGAGAGGAAAGGAACAAGGCGAGAGAGGAAAGGAACAAGGCGAGAGAGGAAAGGAACAAGGCGAGAGAGGAAAGGAACAAGGCGAGAGAGGAAAGGAACAAGGCGAGAGAAGAAAGGAACAAGGCGAGAGAGGAAAGGAACAAGGCGAGAGAAGAAAGGAACAAGGCGAGAGAGGAAAGGAACAAGGCGAGAGAGGAAAGGAACAAGGCGAGAGAGGAAAGGAACAAGGCGAGAGAGGAAAGGAACAAGGCGAGAGAGGAAAGGAACAAGGTGAGAGAAGAAAGGAACAAGGCGAGAGAGGAAAGGAACAAGGCGAGAGAGGAAAGGAACAAGGCGAGAGAGGAAAGGAACAAGGCGAGAGAGGAAAGGAACAAGGCGAGAGAGGAAAGGAACAAGGCGAGAGAGGAAAGGAACAAGGCGAGAGAGGAAAGGAACAAGGCGAGAGAGGAAAGGAACAAGGCGAGAGAAGAAAGGAACAAGGCGAGAGAGGAAAGGAACAAGGCGAGAGAAGAAAGGAACAAGGCGAGAGAGGAAAGGAACAAGGCGAGAGAAGAAAGGAACAAGGCGAGAGAGGAAAGGAACAAGGCGAGAGAGGAAAGGAACAAGGCGAGAGAGGAAAGGAACAAGGCGAGAGAGGAAAGGAACAAGGCGAGAGAAGAAAGGAACAAGGCGAGAGAGGAAAGGAACAAGGCGAGAGAAGAAAGGAACAAGGCGAGAGAGGAAAGGAACAAGGCGAGAGAGGAAAGGAACAAGGCGAGAGAGGAAAGGAACAAGGCGAGAGAGGAAAGGAACAAGGCGAGAGAGGAAAGGAACAAGGCGAGAGAAGAAAGGAACAAGGCGAGAGAGGAAAGGAACAAGGCGAGAGAGGAAAGGAACAAGGCGAGAGAGGAAAGGAACAAGGCGAGAGAGGAAAGGAACAAGGCGAGAGAGGAAAGGAACAAGGCGAGAGAGGAAAGGAACAAGGCGAGAGAGGAAAGGAACAAGGCGAGAGAGGAAAGGAACAAGGCGAGAGAGGAAAGGAACAAGGCGAGAGAAGAAAGGAACAAGGCGAGAGAGGAAAGGAACAAGGCGAGAGAGGAAGTAACCAGGCGAGAGAGGAAAGGAACAAGGCGAGAGAGGAAAGGAACAAGGCGAGAGAGTAAAGGAACAAGGCGAGAGAGTAAAGGAACAAGGCGAGAGAGGAAAGGAACAAGGCGAGAGAGGAAAGGAACAAGGCGAGAGAGGAAAGGAACAAGGCGAGAGAAGAAATAACAAGGCGGGAGAGGAAAGGAACAAGGCGAGAGAGGAAAGGAACAAGGCGAGAAAAGAAAGGAACAAGGCAAGAGAGGAAAGGAACAAGGCAAGAGAAGAAAGGAACAAGGCGAGAGAGGAAAGGAACAAGGCGAGAGAGGAAAGTAACAAGGCAAGAGAAGAAAGGAACAAGGCGAGAGAGGAAGTAACAAGGCGAGAGAAGAAGAAACACGGCGAGAGAAGAAGTAACAAGGCGAGAGAGGAAAGTAACAAGGCGAGAGAAGAAAGGAACAAGGCGAGAGAGGAAAGGAACAAGGCGAGAGAAGAAGTAACAAGGCGAGAGAGGAAAGGAACAAGGCGAGAGAAGAAGTAACAAGGCGAGAGAGGAAAGTAACAAGGCGAGAGAGGAAAGGAACAAGGCGAGAGAGGAAGTAACAAGGCGAGAGAAGAAGTAACAAGGCGAGAGAAGAAGTAACAAGGCGAGAGAGGAAAGTAACAAGGCGAGAGAAGAAAGGAACAAGGCGAGAGAGGAAAGGAACAAGGCGAGAGAGGAAAGGAACAAAGCGAGAGAGGAAAGGAACAAGGCGAGAGAGGAAAGGAACAAGGCGAGAGAAGAAAGGAACAAGGCGAGAGAGGAAAGGAACAAGGCGAGAGAGGAAAGGAACAAGGCGAGAGAGGAAAGGAACAAGGCGAGAGAGGAAAGGAACAAGGCGAGAGAGGAAAGGAACAAGGCGAGAAAAGAAAGGAACAAGGCAAGAGAGGAAAGGAACAAGGCGAGAGAAGAAAGGAACAAGGCGAGAGAGGAAAGTAACAAGGCGAGAGAGGAAAGTAACAAGGCGAGAGAAGAAAGGAACAAGGCGAGAGAAGAAGTAACAAGGCGAGAGAGGAAAGTAACAAGGCGAGAGAGGAAAGGAACAAGGCGAGAGAGGAAGTAACAAGGCGAGAGAAGAAGTAACAAGGCGAGAGAAGAAGTAACAAGGCGAGAGAGGAAAGTAACAAGGCGAGAGAAGAAAGGAACAAGGCGAGAGAGGAAAGGAACAAGGCGAGAGAAGAAGTAACAAGGCGAGAGAAGAAAGGAACAAGGCGAGAGAGTAAAGGAACAAGGCGAGAGAGGAAAGGAACAAGGCGAGAGAGTAAAGGAGCAAGGCGAGAGAGGAAAGGAACAAGGCGAGAGAAGAAAGGAACAAGGCGAGAGAGGAAAGGAACAAGGCGAGAGAGGAAAGGAACAAGGCGAGAGAAGAAAGGAACAAGGCGAGAGAAGAAAGGAACAAGGCGAGAGAGGAAAGTAACAAGGGGAGAGAGGAAAGTAACAAGGCGAGAGAGGAAAGGAACAAGGCGAGGGAGGAAAGTAACAAGGCGAGAGAGGAAGGGAACAAGGCGAGAGAAGAAGTAACAAGGCGAGAGAAGAAGTAACAAGGCGAGAGAAGAAGTAACAAGGCGAGAGAGGAAAGTAACAAGGCGAGAGAGGAAAGTAACAAGGCGAGAGAAGAAGTAACAAGGCGAGAGAAGAAGTAACAAGGCGAGAGAGGAAAGGAACAAGGCGAGAGAAGAAGTAACAAGGCGAGAGAAGAAGTAACAAGGCGAGAGAAGAAGGAACAAGGCGAGAGAGGAAAGGAACAAGGCGAGAGAAGAAGTAACAAGGCGAGAGAGGAAGGGAACAAGGCGAGAGAAGAAGGAACAAGGCGAGAGAAGAAAGTAACAAGGCGAGAGAAGAAGTAACAAGGCGAGAGAAGAAGTAACAAGGCGAGAGAGGAAAGGAACAAGGCGAGAGAAGAAAGAACAAGGCGAGAGAAGAAGTAACAAGGCGAGAGAAGAAGTAACAAGGCGAGAGAGGAAAGGAACAAGGCGAGAGAAGAAGTAACAAGGCGAGAGAAGAAGGAACAAGGCGAGAGAGGAAAGGAACAAGGCGAGAGAAGAAGTAACAAGGCGAGAGAGGAAGGGAACAAGGCGAGAGAAGAAGGAACAAGGCGAGAGAAGAAAGTAACAAGGCGAGAGAAGAAGTAACAAGGCGAGAGAAGAAGTAACAAGGCGAGAGAGGAAAGGAACAAGGCGAGAGAAGAAGTAACAAGGCGAGAGAAGAAATAACGAGGCGGGAGAGGAAAGGAACAAGGCGAGAGAGGAAAGGAACAAGGCGAGAAAAGAAAGGAACAAGGCAAGAGAGGAAAGGAACAAGGCAAGAGAAGAAAGGAACAAGGCGAGAGAGGAAAGGAACAAGGCGAGAGAGGAAAGTAACAAGGCAAGAGAAGAAAGGAACAAGGCGAGAGAGGAAGTAACAAGGCGAGAGAAGAAGTAACACGGCGAGAGAAGAAGTAACAAGGCGAGAGAGGAAAGTAACAAGGCGAGAGAAGAAAGGAACAAGGCGAGAGAGGAAAGGAACAAGGCGAGAGAAGAAGTAACAAGGCGAGAGAGGAAAGGAACAAGGCGAGAGAAGAAGTAACAAGGCGAGAGAGGAAAGTAACAAGGCGAGAGAGGAAAGGAACAAGGCGAGAGAGGAAGTAACAAGGCGAGAGAAGAAGTAACAAGGCGAGAGAAGAAGTAACAAGGCGAGAGAGGAAAGTAACAAGGCGAGAGAAGAAAGGAACAAGGCGAGAGAGGAAAGGAACAAGGCGAGAGAGGAAAGGAACAAAGCGAGAGAGGAAAGGAACAAGGCGAGAGAGGAAAGGAACAAGGCGAGAGAAGAAAGGAACAAGGCGAGAGAGGAAAGGAACAAGGCGAGAGAGGAAATGGAACAAGGCGAGAGAGGAAAGGAACAAGGCGAGAAAAGAAAGGAACAAGGCAAGAGAGGAAAGGAACAAGGCGAGAGAAGAAAGGAACAAGGCGAGAGAAGAAGAGGAGAGAAAAGTAACAAGGAGAAGAAGAGAAGAAAGGAACAAGGCGAGAGAAGAAAGGAACAAGGCGAGAGAAGAAAGAACAAGGCGAGAGAGGAAAGGAACAAGAGAGAGGAAAGGAACAAGGCGAGAGAGGAAAGAACAAGGCGAGAGAAGAAAGGAACAAGGCGAGAGAAGAAAGGAACAAGGCGAGAGAGAAAAGAAAGGAACAAGGCGAGAGAGGAAAGGAACAAGGCGAGAGAAGAAAGGAACAAGGCGAGAGAAGAAGTAACAAGGCGAGAGAAGAAAGGAACAAGGCGAGAGAAGAAAGTAACAAGGCGAGAGAAGAAAGTAACAAGGGAGAGAGGAAAGTAACAAGGCGAGAGAGGAAAGGAACAAGGCGAGAGAAGAAGTAACAAGGCGAGAGAAAGTAACAAGGCGAGAGAGGAAAGGAACAAGGCGAGAGAAGAAGTAACAAGGCGAGAGAGAAGGAAAGAGAGGAAAGGAACAAGGGAGAGAAGAAAGTAACAAGGCGAGAGAAGAAAGTAACAAGGCGAGAGAGGAAAGGAACAAGGCGAGAGAAGAAGGAACAAGAGAGAAGAAAGTAACAAGGCGAGAGAAGAAAGGAACAAGGCGAGAGAAGAAAGTAACAAGGCGAGAGAGGAAAGGAACAAGGCGAGAGAAGAAAGTAACAAGGCGAGAGAGAGGCGAGAGAAGAAAGTAACAAGGCGAGAGAAGGAAAGGAACAAGGCGAGAGAAGAAGTAACAAGGAGAGAAGAAAGAACAAGGCGAGAGAAAAGGAACAAGGCGAGAGAGGAAAGGAACAAGGCGAGAAGAAAGAACAAAGAGAAAGAAAGTAACAAGGCGAGAGAGGAAAGGAACAAGGCGAGAGAAGAAAGAACAAGGCGAGAAGAAAGGAACAAGGCGAGAGAAGAAAGGAACAAGGCGAGAGAAGAAGTAACAAGGCGAGAGAAGAAGTAACAAGGCGAGAGAAGAAGAAAGGAAGTAACAAGGCGAGAGAAGAAAGAACAAGGCGAGAGAAGAAGTAACAAGGCGAGAGAAGAAGTAACAAGGCGAGAGAGGAAAGGAACAAGGCGAGAGAAGAAGTAACAAGGCGAGAGAGAAGGAAGAGAGAAGAAGGAACAAGGCGAGAGAGGAAAGGAACAAGGCGAGAGAAGAAGTAACAAGGCGAGAGAGGAAGGGAAAAGGCGAGAGGAAAGAGAAGAAGGAACAAGGCGAGAGAAGAAAGTAACAAGGCGAGAGAAGAAGTAACAAGGCGAGAGAAGAAAGTAACAAGGCGAGAGAAGAAAGGAACAAGGCGAGAGAAGAAGTAACAAGAGAGAAGAAAGGAACAAGGCGAGAGAAGAAAGTAACAAGGCGAGAGAGGAAAGGAACAAGGCGAGAGAAGAAAGAACAAGGCGAGAGAGGAAAGGAACAAGGCGAGAGAGGAAAGGAACAAGGCGAGAGAAGAAAGGAACAGAGGAAAGTAACGAGAGAAGAAGGAACAAGGCGAGAGAAGAAAGGAACAAGGCGAGAGAAGAAAGGAACAAAGAGAGAAGAAAGAGGAAAGGAACAAGGCGAGAGAGGAAAGGAACAAGGCGAGAGAGAAAGGAAGAAGAAAGGAACAAGGCGAGAGAGGAAAGGAACAAGGCGAGAGAGGAAAGGAACAAGGCGAGAGAGGAAAGGAACAAGGCGAGAGAAGAAAGGAACAAGGCGAGAGAAGAAAGGAACAAGGCGAGAGAAGAAAGGAACAAGGCGAAGAGAAGGAAAGGAACAAGAGAGAGGAAAGAGAGGAAAGGAACAAGGCGAGAGAAGAAGTAACAAGGCGAGAGAGAGAAAGAACAAGAAGAAGGAAAGGAACAAGGCGAGAGAGAGAGAGGAAAGTAACAAGGCGAGAGAAGAAAGAAAGAACAACAGAGAAGAAAGGAACGAGAGAGGAAAGTAACAAGGCGAGAGAAGGAAAGTAACAAGGCGAGAGAAGAAAGTAACAAGGCGAGAGAAGAAAGTAACAAGGCGAGAGAAGAAAGGAACAAGGCGAGAGAGGAAAGGAACAAGGCGAGAGAAGAAAGGAACAAGGCGAGAGAGAGAGAAGAAGTAACAAGGCGAGAGAGAGGAAAGGAACAAGGCGAGAGAGGAAAGAACAAGAAAGGAACAAGGCGAGAGAGGAAAGGAACAAGGCGAGAGAGGAAAGGAACAAGGCGAGAGAAGAAAGGAAACAAGGCGAGAGAAGAAAGGAACAAGGCGAGAGAGAGGAAAGGAACAAGGCGAGAGAAGAAAGGAACAAGGCGAGAGAGAGAAAGAAAGGAACAAGGAAAGAAAGGAACAAGGCGAGAGAGGAAAGGAACAAAGAGGAAAGGAACAAGAGAGGAAAGAAAGAACAAGGCGAGAGAAGAAAGGAACAAGGCGAGAGAAGAAAGGAACAAGGCGAGAGAAGAAAGGAACAAGGCGAGAGAGGAAAGTAACAAGAGGAAAGAGAGAAGAAAGGAACAAGGCGAGAGAGGAAAGTAACAAGGCGAGAGAGGAAAGGAACAAGGCGAGAGAGGAAAGTAACAAGGCGAGAGAAGAAGTAACAAGGCGAGAGAAGAAGTAACAAGGCGAGAGAGGAAAGTAACAAGGAGAGAGGAACAAGGCGAGAGAAGAAGTAACAAGGCGAGAGAAGAAGTAACAAGGCGAGAGAGGAAAGGAACAAGGCGAGAGAAGAAGTAACAAGGCGAGAGAAGAAGGAACAAGGCGAGAGAGGAAAGGAACAAGGCGAGAGAAGAAGTAACAAGGCGAGAGAAGAAGGAACAAGGCGAGAGAGGAAGGAACAAGGCGAGAGAAGAAAGTAACAAGGCGAGAGAGGAAGGAACAAGGCGAGAGAAGAAGGAACAAGGCGAGAGAGGAAAGGAACAAGGCGAGAGAAGAAGGAACAAGGCGAGAGAAGAAGTAACAAGGCGAGAGAAGAAGTAACAAGGCGAGAGAGGAAAGGAACAAGGCGAGAGAAGAAGTAACAAGGCGAGAGAAGAAGGAACAAGGCGAGAGAGGAAAGGAACAAGGCGAGAGAAGAAGTAACAAGGCGAGAGAAGAAGTAACAAGGCGAGAGAGGAAAGGAACAAGGCGAGAGAAGAAGTAACAAGGCGAGAGAAGAAGTAACAAGGCGAGAGAGGAGGAAAAGAGAGAACACAAGGCGAGAGAAGAAAGGAACAAGGCGAGAGAAGAAAGGAACAAGGCGAGAGAAGAAAGTAACAAGGCGAGAGAAGAAGAACAAGGCGAGAGAAGAAAGTAACAAGGCGAGAGAGGAAAGGAACAAGGCGAGAGAAGAAGTAACAAGGCGAGAGAGGAAAGGAACAAGGCGAGAGAAGAAGTAACAAGGCGAGAGAGAAAGGAACAAGGCGAGAGAAGAAGGAACAAGGCGAGAGAAGAAGGAACAAGGCGAGAGAAGAAGTAACAAGGAGAGAGAAGAAGGAACAAGGCGAGAGAAGAAGGAACAAGGCGAGAGAGAAGGAAGGAACAAGGCGAGAGAGAAGAAAGTAACAAGGCGAGAGAAGAAGGAACAAGCCGAGAGAGGAAAGGAACAAGGCGAGAGAGGAAAGGAACAAGGCGAGAGAGGCAAATAACAAGGCGAGAGAGGAAAGGAACAAGGCGAGAGAGGAAGTAACAAGGCGAGAGAGGAAAGGAACAAGGCGAGAGAGGAAAGTAACAAGGCGAGAGAGGAAAAGAACAAGGCGAGAGAGGAAAGTAACAAGGCGAGAGAGGAAAGGAACAAGGCGAGAGAGGAAAGGAACAAGGCGAGAGAGGAAAGTAACAAGGCGAGAGAGGAAAGGAACAAGGCGAGAGAGGAAAGGAACAAGGCGAGAGAGGAAGTAACAAGGCGAGAGAGGAAAGGAACAAGGCGAGAGAAGAAGTAACAAGGCGAGAGAGGAAAGGAACAAGGCGAGAGAGGAAAGGAACAAGGCGAGAGAAGAAAGGAACAAGGCGAGAGAGGAAAGGAACAAGGCGAGAGAGGAAAGGAACAAGGCGAGAGAGGAAAGGAACAAGGCGAGAGAGGAAAGGAACAAGGCGAGAGAGGAAAGGAACAAGGCGAGAGAGGAAAGGAACAAGGCGAGAGAAGAAAGGAACAAGGCGAGAGAGGAAAGGAACAAGGCGAGAGAAGAAAGGAACAAGGCGAGAGAGGAAAGGAACAAGGCGAGAGAGGAAAGGAACAAGGCGAGAGAGGAAAGGAACAAGGCGAGAGAGGAAGGAACAAGGCGAGAGAGGAAAGGAACAAGGCGAGAGAAGAAAGGAACAAGGCGAGAGAAGAAGGAACAAGGCGAGAGAGGAAGTAACAAGGCGAGAGAAGAAGTAACAAGGCGAGAGGAAAGGAACAAGGCGAGAGAGGAAAGGAACAAGGCGAGAGAAGAAGTAACAAGGCGAGAGAGGAAAGGAACAAGGCGAGAGAGGAAGTAACAAGGCGAGAGAGGAAAGGAACAAGGCGAGAGAGGAAAGGAACAAGGCGAGAGAGGAAAGGAACAAGGCGAGAGAGGAAAGGAACAAGGCGAGAGAAGAAAGGAAACAAGGCGAGAGAAGAAAGGAACAAGGCGAGAGAAGAAAGGAACAAGGCGAGAGAAGAAAGGAACAAGGCGAGAGAAGAAAGGAACAAGGCGAGAGAGGAAAGGAACAAGGCGAGAGAGGAAAGGAACAAGGCGAGAGAAGAAAGGAACAAGGCGAGAGAGGAAAGGAACAAGGCGAGAGAAGAAGGGAACAAGGCGAGAGAAGAAGGGAACAAGGCGAGAGAAGAAAGGAACAAGGCGAGAGAAGAAGTAACAAGGCGAGAGATGAAAGGAACAAGGCGAGAGAGGAAAGGAACAAGGCGAGAGAGGAAAGGAACAAGGCGAGAGAAGAAGGGAATAAGGCGAGAGAAGAAGTAACAAGGCAAGAGAGGAAAGGAACAAGGCGAGAGAAGAAAGGAACAAGGCGAGAGAGGAAAGGAACAAGGCGAGAGAAGAAAGGAACAATGCGAGAGAGGAAAGGAACAAGGCGAGAGAGGAAAGGAACAAGGCGAGAGAAGAAAGGAACAAGGCGAGAGAAGAAGTAACAAGGCGAGAGAGGAAAGGAACAAGGCGAGAGAGGAAAGGAACAAGGCGAGAGAGGAAAGGAACAAGGCGAGAGAGGAAAGGAACAAGGCGAGAGAGGAAAGGAACAAGGCGAGAGAGGAAAGGAACAAGGCGAGAGAGTAAAGGAACAAGGCGAGAGAGTAAAGGAACAAGGCGAGAGAGTAAAGGAACAAGGCGAGAGAGGAAAGGAACAAGGCGAGAGAAGAAAGGAACAAGGCGAGAGAGGAAAGGAACAAGGCGAGAGAAGAAAGGAACAAGGCGAGAGAGGAAAGGAACAAGGCGAGAGAGGAAAGGTACAAGGCGAGAGAGGACAGGAACAAGGCGAGAGAGGAAGTAACAAGGCGAGAGAGGAAAGGAACAAGGCGAGAGAAGAAGTAACAAGGCAAGAGAAGAAGTAACAAGGCGAGAGAAGAAGTAACAAGGCGAGAGGAAAGGAACAAGGCGAGAGAGGAAAGGAACAAGGCGAGAGAAGAAGTAACAAGGCGAGAGAGGAAAGGAACAAGGCGAGAGAGGAAGTAACAAGGCGAGAGAGGAAAGGAACAAGGCGAGAGAGGAAAGGAACAAGGCGAGAGAGGAAAGGAACAAGGCGAGAGAAGAAAGGAAACAAGGCGAGAGAAGAAAGGAACAAGGCGAGAGAAGAAAGGAACAAGGCGAGAGAAGAAAGGAACAAGGCGAGAGAAGAAAGGAACAAGGCGAGAGAGGAAAGGAACAAGGCGAGAGAGGAAAGGAACAAGGCGAGAGAAGAAAGGAACAAGGCGAGAGAGGAAAGGAACAAGGCGAGAGAAGAAGGGAACAAGGCGAGAGAAGAAAGGAACAAGGCGAGAGAAGAAAGGAACAAGGCGAGAGAAGAAGTAACAAGGCGAGAGATGAAAGGAACAAGGCGAGAGAGGAAAGGAACAAGGCGAGAGAGGAAAGGAACAAGGCGAGAGAAGAAGGGAACAAGGCGAGAGAAGAAGTAACAAGGCAAGAGAGGAAAGGAACAATGCGAGAGAAGAAGTAACAAGGCGAGAGAGGAAAGGAACAAGGCGAGAGAAGAAAGGAACAAGGCGAGAGAAGAAAGGAACAAGGCGAGAGAGGAAAGGAACAAGGCGAGAGAAGAAAGGAACAAGGCGAGAGAAGAAAGGAACAAGGCGAGAGAAGAAAGGAACAAGGCGAGAGAAGAAAGGAACAAGGCGAGAGAGGAAAGGAACAAGGCGAGAGAGGAAAGGAACAAGGCGAGAGAAGAAAGGAACAAGGCGAGAGAGGAAAGGAACAAGGCGAGAGAAGAAAGGAACAAGGCGAGAGAAGAAAGGAACAATGCGAGAGAAGAAAGGAACAAGGCGAGAGAAGAAAGGAACAAGGCGAGAGAAGAAAGGAACAAGGCGAGAGAGGAAAGGAACAAGGCGAGAGAGGAAAGGAACAAGGCGAGAGAAGAAAGGAACAAGGCGAGAGAAGAAGTAACAAGGCGAAAGAGGAAAGGAACAAGGCGAGAGAGGAAAGGAACAAGGCGAGAGAAGAAAGGAACAAGGCGAGAGAGGAAAGGAACAAGGCGAGAGAGGAAAGGAACAAGGCGAGAGAGGAAGAAGTGTGAGGAGAAATCCAGAGAATGTGTGTGTTCCCCTCACTGTCTCTCCTGCTCCAGCTGCTCCTCCATGCTGTCCATCTTGGCCTCCAGGGCGGCGACACTGAGCCTGTGTTTTCCCCTGACAGCTCCCTCCATCTCCCCCAGCTTCAGCTTCAGCTCCTTGTTATGCCTTTCCAGAGCCTCCCTGGCCCCCTCAGCCTTCTGGCCCAGGGTCCTCTCTCCCTGCAGCTGCACCGTCAGAGTCTCCACCTGGGGAGGGAGGGGAGACAGAGGGATAAAAAGGGAGATTAAAACCAAGAAAAATGGACAAATGTAAATCGAGTCCCGTATACTGTGTGTGTGTGTGTCTGTATGTGTGTGTTTGTGTCTGTATGCAATGCGTGCGGGTAAGTGTGTGAGAGTGTGTACCTGAAGTGTAGTCTTCCTGTGTCTCTCGGCCACTAGTTCAGCATTGCTTTGCTCCTCCTCCAACTCCTCCTCCAGCTGAGTGACTCGCGCCTCCAACCTCCGCTTCTCATCACACAGAGCCGACCTGACAACACATACACTGTGAGTAATACACACGCATAATACACAGTAATACACAAACCGTGAGTAATACACACGCATAATACACAGTAATACACAAACCGTGAGTAATACACACGCATAATACACAGTAATACACACACCGTTAGTAATACACGCGCATAATACACAGTAATACACACACCGTGAGTAATACACATGCATAATACACAGTAATACACACACCGTAAGTAATACACACGCATAATACACAGCAATACACACACCGTAAGTAATACACATGCATAATACACAGTAATACACACACCGTGAGTAATACACACGCATAATACACAGTAATACACACACCGTATGTAATACATACGCATAATACACAGTAATACACACACCGTAAGTAATACACATGCATAATACACAGTAATACACACACCGTGAGTAATACACATGCATAATACACAGTAATACACACACATGAGTACACACACATACAGAAAGGAAAATAGAAAGAGAGATACTGACTTCCCAGTAGAGCTGTTGATGATCTCATCAGCCATCTCATCTCTCTCCTGCTGGGCCTGTCTCTTCATCTTCTCAGACACTGATAAATCCTACACACAGAGAGAGAGAGACAGATAGAGGGAGAAAGAGAGAGACAGACAGAAGGAGAGAGACAGAGAGAGAGAGAGAGAGAGAGAAAGAGAGACAGACAGAAGGAGAGACAGAGAGAGAGAGCATAAGAGTTTGTGTCTTTGCAAATCTCTCACACACACACCAGCACACACACCTCTGTAAGCTGCAGTAACTCAGCCTCCAAGGTCTGCAGGCGCTTCTCTGTGTCTTTTGATTGGACGACCACCTCGTCACGGGCCAGCTTGGACTCATCCAGCTCACGAAGCACCTCCTTCATCTGAACCTGAGAGAGAGCGAAAAGGAGGGTTGATTAAATATGGTTTTCCACAAGGCTCTGTGCTGGGACCCTTACCGTTCTCATTACAGCTGTGGTTTAGATATCAGTTAACTGCACAGCATCTAATCTCAGACAGAGCAAGCAGCATTAGAAAGAAAGAGAGAAGGGGGGTGTAGCTTACCTGCAGTCTCCGTAGCTGCCTAAGCCCCTCCTCCCTGCCGCGATTGGCTGTCTCCACCTGGGCCTCAGCCTCCTGTAGCTCCGCCTCCAGCTGCTTCTTGACGGACATGGCCTGAGAGCGTTGACTCCTCTCCTCCTCTAGCTGGGTCTCCAACTCCCTCACCTGTGGGGGAAGGAGAGAAAGAGAAGAGGAGAGGGGGATGGAAAGAAAGGGAACGGCAGAGAAAGAGAGAAGTTTAGCATCTAATCCAAATGAATAACTGTCTCCCCATATTCAGGCTTGATTACACTCCTCTTCTTCTCTCTTCTCTCCATACCTGTTTGTTGAGAGACCTCCTCTTCTCCTCTCCTTTCTCCTCCTTGGTGCTGATCTCTCTCTCAAACTGGGCCCTGAGGGCTTGGAGGGTGACCTCGAGCCTCAGCCTGGAGTTCTCCGCCTCCCCCAGCTCCTCCTCCAGCTCCTGGGTCTGAGTGCGCAGGGACTCTGCCTCTGTCTCCAGGGCCCGGCGGGAACGCTCCAACTCATGCACCTGACACAGGAGGAGAGAAATGTGTGAAATACATTTTCACTCTGTAATACAAATACACACATTCTCACACACACACACACACACACACACACACACACACACACACACACACACACACACACACACACACACACACACACACACACACACACACACACACACACACACACACACACACACACACACACACACACACACACATACACATACACACACATACACACACATACATTCTTCCCCACGTCATCCTGTTGATTGACTAGTTGTTCCATGTCTATGCGGAGCTGCTTGTTAGATCTCTCCAGCTCGTCCCTCTGATCTTGGGCCTCCTGTAAGTGTGGATGGGAACAATGGAGTATCAACACTCACTATTATTTAGATGAACATGAAAACAACTTTTTATGCTGATAACTGGATAATAATGTGTGTAGTCACTCCAGTGGTACCTGCAGGGCTCGTGCCAGTGCCAGGGAGCGTGTCTCCTTCTCTCTACTGTCTGCCTCGGCCCTGTCTCTCTCCTCAGCCAGCCGGGCACTCACTGCCTTCTCCTCTGACAGGCACTGAGGGGGCAAAGGGCAGGGGTTACATCACGGTTACCTCTCACCTTTAACCTCTAACCCCTGAACTCTGACCTGGTCAAACTTCTTCTGCCTCTTCTCCAGGGTGGTGCAGTTCTGTCTCTCTCTCTGCAGGGCCAGGGTCATGTCCTCTATCTCCTCCCTCAGCCTCTCCCTCTGTCGCTCCACACGTTCTTTCTCCTCCTCCTTCTGTCGTTCTCTCTGGACGGCCTGGTCTAGGTCTCTCTGCAGTTTCCTGCGGGTCTCCTCTCCTGCCTCCACCGCCCCATTCACCTCCTCCGACTGCCTCCGCAACTCAGCCAGCTAGAGAGGGAGAGCGGGAGAGAGGGAGAGAGGGAGTGATGTGAGGAGGAAGATAGACTTACTGTAGAAGACAACTGAACATGTTTTATATTATAATCTAGAGGAAAGGTTTTTTTACACAATGATGATTACCTGCTGAGTGTGAGTCTGTATCTGCCTGGAGAGATCCTTGGCTCTCTCCTCTTCCTCCTCCACTCTCTCCATCAGTCCATTCCTCTCCTCCTCCAGAGCTCTCACCCTGGAGCCCAGAGCCAGCTTCTGACGAGTCTCATCCTGAAGTAGCTCCTAAGAGTGAAAGCAGGAAAGCGATCACGCTCTCCGTAGCTGATGTGAGTAAGACCTTTAAACTGGTCAACATTCACAAGGCCGCAGGGCCAGATGGATTACCAGGACGTGTACTCCGAGCATGAGCTGACCAACTGTCTAGTGTCTCCCTGACCACCATAGTCCCTGTGCCCAAGTCTCTCCCTGACCACCATAGTCCCTGTGCCCAAGTGTCTCCCTGACCACCATAGTCCCTGTGCCCAAGTCCCTCCCTGACCACCATCGTCCCTGTGCCCAAGTGTCTCCCTGACCACCATAGTCCCTGTGCCCAAGTGTCTCCCTGACCACCATAGTCCCTGTGCCCAAGTGTCTCCCTGACCCCCACAGTCCCTGTGCCCAAGTGTCTCCCTGACCACTATAGTCCCTGTGCCCAAGTGTCTCCCTGACCCCCATAGTCCCTGTGCCCAAGTGTCTCCCTGACCACCATAGTCCCTGTGCCCAAGTGTCTCCCTGACCACCATAGTCTCTGTGCCCAAGTGTCTCCCTGACCCCCACAGTCCCTGTGCCCAAGTCTCTCCCTGACCACCATAGTCCCTGTGCCCAAGTCTCTCCCTGACCACCATAGTCCCTGTGCCCAAGTGTCTCCCTGACCCCCATAGTCCCTGTGCCCAAGTGTCTCCCTGACCACCATAGTCCCTGTGCCCAAGTGTCTCCCTGACCACCATAGTCCCTGTGCCCAAGTCTCTCCCTGACCACCATAGTCTCTGTGCCCAAGTGTCTCCCTGACCACCATAGTCCCTGTGCCCAAGTCTCTCCCTGACCACCATAGTCCCTGTGCCCAAGTCTCTCCCTGACCACCATAGTCCCTGTGCCCAAGTGTCTCCCTGACCACCATAGTCCCTGTGCCCAAGTGTCTCCCTGACCACCATAGTCCCTGTGCCCAAGTGTCTCCCTGACCACCATAGTCCCTGTGCCCAAGTGTCTCCCTGACCACCATAGTCCCTGTGCCCAAGTGTCTCCCTGACCAGCCATAGTCCCTGTGCCCAAGTGTCTCCCTGACCACCATAGTCCCTGTGCCCAAATGTCTCACTGACCACCATAGTCCCTGTGCCCAAATGTCTCCCTGACCACCATAGTCCCTGTGCCCAAATGTCTCACTGACCACCATAGTCCCTGTGCCCAAATGTCTCACTGACCACCATAGTCCCTGTGCCCAAATGTCTCCCTGACCACCATAGTCCCTGTGCCCAAATGTCTCACTGACCACCATAGTCCCTGTGCCCAAATGTCTCACTGACCACCATAGTCCCTGTGCCCAAATGTCTCCCTGACCACCATAGTCCCTGTGCCCAAGTGTCTCCCTGACCCCCATAGTCCCTGTGCCCAAGTGTCTCCCTGACCACCATGGTCCCTGTGCCCAAGTCTCTCCCTGACCCCCATAGTCCCTGTGCCCAAGTCTCTCCCTGACCCCCATAGTCCCTGTGCCCAAGAAGATCAAGGTAACCTGCCTAAATGATTACCGAACCGTAGCACTCACATCTGTAGCCATGAAAGTGCTTTGAAAGGCTGGTCATGGCTCACATCAACACCATCATCCCAGAAACCTTAGACCCACTCCAATTTGCATACCGCCCCAACAGATACACAGATGACGCAATCTCTATTGCTCTATTGCACTCAACACTTCCCTTTCCCACCTGGACAAAAGGAACATCAATGCTGTTCATCGACTTCAGCTTAGCATTCAACACCATAGTGCCCACAAAGCTCATCACTAAGCTAAGGACCCTGGGACCAAACACCTACCTCTGCAACTGGATTCTAGACTTACTGACAGGCCGCCCCCAGGTGGTAAGGGTAGGAAACAACACATCTGCCACGCTGATCCTCAACACAGGGACCCCTCAGGGGTGCGTGCTTAGTCCCCTCCTGTACACCCTGTTCACTCATGACTGTGTGGCCAAGCACGACTCCAACACCATCATTAAGTTTTCCGTTGACACAACAGTGGTAGGCCTGAACACCGACAACAACGAGACAACCTATAGGGAGGAGGTCAGAGACCTGGCAGTGTGATGCCAGGACAACAACCTCTCCTTCAATGTGATCAAGACAAAGGAGATGATTGTGGACTTCATGAAAAGGAGGGCCGAGCAGGTCCCCATTCTCATCGACGGGGTTGCAGTGGAGCAGGTTGAGAGTTTCAAGTTCCTTGGTGTCCACATCACCAACAAACTAACATGGTCCAAGCACATCAAGACAGTCGTGAAGAGGGCATGACAAAACCTATTCCCCCTCAGGAGACTGAAAAGAAAGTTCCACAGCAGCACCATCGAGAGCATCCTGACTGGTTGCATCACCCCCTGGTATGGTAACTGCTAGGCCTCCAACAATGCGCTACAGAGGGTAGTGCGTACGGCCCAGTACATCACTGGGGCAAAGCTTCCTGCCATCTAGGACCTCTAGGAAGGCCCTAAAAATTGCCAAAGACTCCAGCCACCCTAGTCATAGACTGTTCTCTCTGCTACCGCACGGCAAGTGGTACCGTAGCGCCAGGTCTAGGTCCAAAAGGCTTCTTAACAGCTTCTACCCCCAAAAGACTGCTAAACAGCTAATCAAATGGCTACCTGGACTATTTGCATTGAACCCCCCCCTTTTTTACACTGCTGCTACTCTCTGTTTATAATCTATGCATTATCACTTTACCTCTACCTACATGTACATATTACCTCAATTACCTCGACTAACCTGTACCCCTGCAGATTTGATTTGATTTGATTTATTAACTCGGTACCGGTACCCCCTGTATATAGTCACACTATTGTTATTTTATTGTTGTTCTATTATTTGTTACTTTAGTTTATTTACTAAATCTTTTTCTTAACTCTTATTTTTCTTAAAACTGCATTGTTGGTTAAGGGCTTGTAAGCATTTCACAGTAAGGTCTACCTACATCTGTTGTATTCAGTGCATGTGACAAATAACATTTGATTTGATATCAACATGGAAGTGGTTAAAAACAGAAGATGAAGGAGTTGGCTGTGTGTGTGTGTGTGTGTGTGTGTGTGTGTGTGTGTGTGTGTGTGTGTGTGTACCTGAGCGTCGTGGAGCTGGCTCTCCAGGCTGCTGACCTCCTTGTTGAGATGGAGGGATTTGGAGTCAGAGGAGGAGAGAGAACTAGAGAGGGTCTCCATCTCAGACTGTAGCTTGTGCAGTCGCTCCTCTCTCTCCTCTCTCTCTCTGTCGGCCTGTGCGAGGCGTGCGGTCAGCTCCTGGAGTTGGCCCTCTGCCCTCTTGCGGCCCCTCTCACTCTCCATGCGGCCCCCCTGCAGGGACTTCAGTTCTGAGGCCAAGCTCACCCTCTCATCCTCTAATAGAGTCTTGGCCTTCTCTAGGGACTGACGGGCCTGGGGAGACCATATAACATCAGGAATTACTACATACATACCATACACATAGAAACACCACGTTACAGACGTCTCAGTGACCAGTCTACAGAGAGAGAATAGCATGCAGGAGTCACTACCGACACTGTACTGTGGGAATAACATTTACATTTAAGTCATTTAGCAGACGCTCTTATCCAGAGCGACTTACAAATTGGTGCATACACCTTATGACAACCAGTGGAACAGCCACTTGCATCTAAATCTTGTTGGGGGAGAAAGGGGGGTGAGAAGGATTACTTACCCTTACTTACCCTATCCTAGGTATTCCTTATAACACACGCAATATGCACAGAGAGTCACTGCATAGGCTACATTCTGTGTGTGACTCACCCGCTTGCTGTTGTCCAGTTGTTCCTGCAGGTTGTCTATGGCAGAGCAGTGCTTGACTCTGAGCTCTGAGAGCTGGGCCTCGTGACGTCTCGTCTCCCCCTCAACACATCTCTGGAGCTCCCCCAGCTCTGCCTCTCTACGAGACCTGAGTTCCTGCTGGGCCGCCGTGGTGTCCAGTGTGTCTTCCAGCTCTGTCCTCAAGGCCTCCAGCTCCTCCCCCAGGTCTCTCCTCTGTTTCTCTGCCCTCTCTCTCATCCCTCGTTCATTCTCCACTTCCTCCTTCAGCTCTGACACCTGAGACATGGCCTCTCTCAGAGCCCTCTGAGCCTCAGTCCTTCGTGCACCCTCCTCCTCCAATCTGGGAGAAAGAGAGAGAGAAGTCAAATATGGTGTTCCGCAAGGCACTGTGCTGGAACCATTTTGATTACCATTATCAAGAAAGAAAGCAGTATTGTAACACTATGCAAATGAGGGGGTTGATATTTACACTCTTCTCAAGGTGTGTGAATATACAGTTTAGATGTCCTCTCACCTCCCCTGTAGGGTTGTGATATCTTTCTCTCTCTGAGCCAGGGTGCCCCTGAGTTCAGCGGACATTAGTCCCAGGTCAGAGAGCTGCTCCTGGGCTTCCACAGCTTCCCCCTCCATCCTCCTCCTCCACTTCTCCTGCTCCAGACGACCCTGCTCCTCACGCTTCAACCGATCTACAGGAGCGAGGGGGAAGAAGAGAAAGAAAATAGAAAATAATTCATACCAGGACAAGTATCTGAAACAGTGTTGAGTGTGCAGCAAGTTCATCAAATGTATGTCATAACGTTAAGTATGCATAACAAGTGCCATCAGTTAGGAACAAGCTTTACCTTCCAGGTCAGCAATGACTGCTTCCTGTTTGTTTTTCAGTTTGTTGAGACTCTTGGTCTTCTCCTCTTCCTCAGTCAGTGAGTCTGTCACCTCATTCAACCTCTCCTCCAGCTGCTTCTTCTCCTGAGAGACAGAGACAACATGGACAAATGAAGTTCCAGCTGGGATAGTCAGCTTCTATAAAGCCCTTCAGTTCTGTCCAGCTGAGTAAACCCTGGGTTTGGCAGCTTCTATAAAGCCCTTCAGTTCTGTACAGCTGAGTCAACCCTGGGTTTGGCAGCTTCTATAAAACCCTTCAGTTCTGTCCAGCTGAGTAAACCCTGGGTAGCTCAGCTTCTATAAAGCCCTTCAGTCCTGTCCAGTTGAGTAAACCCTGGGTAGGTCAGCTTCTATAAAGCCCTTCAGTCCTGTCCAGCTGAGTGAACCCTGGGTAGGTTAGCTTCTACCTTGGGTTGTGCCGTGGCGGAGATCTTTGTGGGCTATACTCGGCCTTGTCTCAGGATGGTAAGTTGGTGCTTGAAGATACCCCTCTAGTGGTGTGGGGGCTGTGCTTTGGCAAATTGGGTGGGGTTATATCCTTCCTGTTTGGCCGTGTCCCGGGGTATCATCGGATGGGGCCACAGTGTCTCCTGACCCCTCCTGTCTCAGCCTCAAGTATTTATGCTGCAGTAGTTTATGCGTCGGGGGGCTAGGGTCAGTTTGTCATATCTGGAGTACTTCTCCTGTCTTATCCTGTGTGAATTTAAGTATGCTCTCTCTAATTTTCTCTTTCTCTCTCTTGGAGGACCTGAGCCGTAGGACCATGCCTCAGGACTACCTGGCATGATGACTCCTTGCTGTCCCCAGTCCACCTGGCCGTGCTGCTGCTCCAGTTTCAACTGTTCTGCCTGCGGCTATGGAATCCTGACCTGTTCACCAGACGTGCTACCTGTCCCAGACCTATTATTAGACCATGTTGGTCATTTATGAACATTTGAACATCTTGGCCAAGTTCTGTTATAATCTCCACCCGGAGATTGGCCTTTCTAGGGAGTTTTTCCTAGACACCGGGCTTCAACATCTGCATCAAATCAAATCAAATTTGATTTGTCACATACACATGGTTAGCAGATGTTAATGCGAGTGTAGCGAAATGCTTGTGCTTCTAGTTCCGACAATGCAGTGATAACCAACAAGTAATCTAACTAACAATTCCAAAACTACTGTCTTATACACAGTGTAAGGGGATAAAGAATATGTACATAAGGATATATGAATGAGTGATGGTACAGGGCAGCATACAGTAGATGGTATCGAGTACAGTATATACATATGAGATGAGTGCTTTTACACCTGCATTGTTTGCTGTTTGGGGTTTTAGGCTGGGTTTCTGTACAGCACTTTGAGATATCAGCTGATGTACGAAGGGCTATATAAATACATTTGATTTGATTTGATTTGATGTAGACAAAGTAAACAAAGTGGCATAGTTAAAGTGGCTAGTGATACATGTATTACATAAGGATGCAGTCGATGATATAGAGTACAGTATATACGTATGCATATGAGATGAATAATGTAGGGTAAGTAACATTACATAAGGTAGCATTGTTTAAAGTGGCTAGTGATATATTTACATCATTTCCCATCAATTCCCATTATTAAAGTGGCTGGAGTTGGGTCAGTGTCAATGACAGTGTGTTGGCAGCAGCCACTCAATGTTAGTGGTGGCTGTTTAACAGTCTGATGGCCTTGAGATAGAAGCTGTTTTTCAGTCTCTCGGTCCCAGCTTTGATGCACCTGTACTGACCTCGCCTTCTGGATGATAGCGGGGTGAACAGGCAGTGGCTCGGGTGGTTGATGTCCTTGATGATCTTTATGGCCTTCCTGTAACATCGGGTGGTGTAGGTGTCCTGGAGGGCAGGTAGTTTGCCCCCGGTGATGCGTTGTGCAGACCTCACTACCCTCTGGAGAGCCTTACGGTTGAGGGCGGAGCAGTTGCCGTACCAGGCGGTGATACAGCCCGCCAGGATGCTCTCGATTGTGCATCTGTAGAAGTTTGTGAGTGCTTTTGGTGACAAGCCAAATTTCTTCAGCCTCCTGAGGTTGAAGAGGCGCTGCTGCGCCTTCTTCACGACGCTGTCAGTGTGAGTGGACCAATTCAGTTTGTCTGTGATGTGTATGCCGAGGAACTTAAAACTTGCTACCCTCTACACTACTGTTCCATCGATGTGGATAGGGGGGTGTTCCCTCTGCTGTTTCCTGAAGTCCACAATCATCACCAATCATCAAGCCTACCACTGTTGTGTCGTCCGCAAACTTGATGATTGAGTTGGAGGCGTGCGTGGCCACGCAGTCGTGGGTGAACAGGGAGTACAGGAGAGGGCTCAGAACGCACCCTTGTGGGGCCCCCGTGTTGAGGATCAGCGGGGAGGAGATGTTGTTGCCTACCCTCACCACCTGGGGGCGGCCCGTCAGGAAGTCCAGTACCCAGTTGCACAGGGCGGGGTCGAGACCCAGGGTCTCGAGCTTGATGACGAGCTTGGAGGGTACTATGGTGTTGAATGCCGAGCTGTAGTCGATGAACAGCATTCTCACATAGGTATAGCATTGCTTGCTGTTTGGGGTTTTAGGCTGGGTTTCTGTACAGCTGATGTACGAAGGGCTATATAAATACATTCAGTCCTGTCCAGTTGAGTGAACCCTGGGTAGGTCAGCTTCTATAAAGCCCTTCAGTTCTGTCCAGGATGAGGTAAGTGTTCCAGTTAAATGCGGTCCAGGGTTTATACTGTAGTCAGTGTAACTATGGTTACCTTGCAGAGGCGGTCTCTCTGTTCTCCAGTGCTCAGCATCTCTGTCTCCAGACTCTTGACCTTGGTCTCCAGGGTAACCTTCTCCAACTGGAGGCGCTGTCTGGCCGACTCCTCCTCCTCCAACTGTTCCTCCAGATCCTGAGGAGGAGAGGGAGAGGGGAGGAGAGGAGGAGAGGGAGAAGGAGAGGAGGAGAGAGAGGGAAATGGGAGGAGAGAAGGAGGGAGAGCGGAGGAGAGAGAGGGAAAGGGGAGGAGAGAAGTAGGGAGAGAGGAAGAGAGGAGTAGAGAGGGGAGGAGTGACAGAAAATTAGAGACTGAGAGATCCAGTTATTCAGCAGAGCCTCTCATCTAAAGTTCCAAAACAATGCTGCTCTCTTCCTCATTATCATGTGCTTCATGTCCCCTTCTCTGTCTTCCACTCTCCCACTGTCCTGTACCGTCACGTGCTGCTGCATCTTCTTCCTCTCATTGGTCATCTGAACGCCCCTCTCCTCCTCCTCCTCCAATCGTCCCTCCAGCTCCCCCAGGATTTCCTCCAACTCCTGCTTCCTGCTGACGAGTCTGGCCCTCATCTCCTCCGCCTCAGCAAACAGCTCCGCCTCCGCCTGCAGCTGGTCTGTCAGCACCGCCTTCTCCTCCATCAGCTAGGAACCAGGGATGAGAAGGGAGAAAGGGGGACAAAGGGGGAGAAAGGGGCAGGGAGGTAAGTGTTCTGGTCTCTCTACCTGCTGGTGCTTTATTATCAGATGTGTTGTACACATAGAGAGAGAGAGAGATATACAGAGAGAGAGAGAGAGAATAACTGACCACTGTGACTGACCCAAACTTAAGGAAAGCTTTGACTATGTACAGACTTAGTGAGCATAGCCTTGCTATTGAGAAAGGCCACCATAGACAGACCTGGCTCTCAAGAGAAGACAGGCTATGTGCACAATGCCCACAAAATGAGGTGGAAACTGAGCTGCACTTCCTAACCTCCTGTCCAACGTATGACCATATTAGAGATACATATTTCCCTCAGATTACAAAGAATTCGAAAACAAATCCAATTTTGATAAACTCCCATATATACTGGGTGAAATTCCACAAGAAAAGGTCAACCAGTGAAGAACAAACCCATATTTACCAGTAAATACAACCCATATTTATGCTTATTTATTTTCCCTTGTGTACTTTAACCATTTGTACATTGTTACAACACTGTATATACATATAATATGACATTTGTAATGTCTTTATTGTTTTGAAACTTCTCTATGTGTAATGTTTACTGTTCATTTTTATTGTTTATTTCACTTTTGTATATTATCTACCTCACTTGCTTTGGCAATGTTAACACGTTTCCCATGCCAATAAAGCCCCTTGAATTGAATTGAGAGAGAGAGAGAGACCTCCAGATAGATAGATAGATACACCTCCAGAGAGATAGATATATACACCTCCAGATAGATAGATAGATACACCTCCAGATAGATAGATAGATACACCTCCAGATAGATAGATAGATACACCTCCAGATAGATAGATAGATACACCTCCAGATAGATAGATAGATACACCTCCAGATAGATAGATAGATAGAGAAACCTCCAGATAGATAGATAGATACACCTCCAGATAGATAGATAGATACACCTCCAGATAGATAGATAGATACACCTCCAGATAGATAGATATATACACCTCCAGATAGATAGATAGATACACCTCCAGATAGATAGATAGATACACCTCCAGATAGATAGATAGATACACCTCCAGATAGATAGATAGATACACCTCCAGATAGATACACCTCCAGATAGATAGATAGATACACCTCCAGATAGATAGATAGATACACCTCCAGATAGATAGATAGATACACCTCCAGATAGATACACCTCCAGATAGATAGATTGATACACCTCCAGATAGATACACCTCCAGATAGATAGATTGATACACCTCCAGATAGATAGATTGATACACCTCCAGATAGACAGATTGATACAACTCCAGATATATAGATAAAGAAATCTCCAGATAGATAGATTGATACAACTCCAGATATATAGATAGAGAAATCTCCAGATAGATAGATTGATACAACTCCAGATATATAGATAGAGAAATCTCCAGATAGATAGATTGATACACCTCCAGATAGATAGATTGATACACCTCCAGATAGATAGATTGATACAACTCCAGATATATAGATAGAGAAATCTCCAGATAGATAGATTGATACAACTCCAGATATATAGATAGAGAAATCTCCAGATAGACAGATTGATACAACTCCAGATATATAGATAGAGAAATCTCCAGATAGATAGATTGATACACCTCCAGATATATAGATAGAGAAATCTTCAGATAGATAGATTGATACAACTCCAGATATATAGATAGAGAAATCTCCAGATAGATAGATTGATACACCTCCAGATAGACAGATTGATACACCTCCAGATAGATAGATTGATACACCTCCAGATAGATAGATTGATACACCTCCAGATAGATAGATTGATACAGCTCCAGATATATAGATAGAGAAATCTCCAGATAGATAGATTGATACAACTCCAGATATATAGATAGAGAAATCTCCAGATAGACAGATTGATACAACTCCAGATATATAGATAGAGAAATCTCCAGATAGATAGATTGATACAACTCCAGATATATAGATAGAGAAATCTCCAGATAGATAGATTGATACAACTCCAGATATATAGATAGAGAAATCTCCAGATAGATAGATTGATACAACTCCAGATATATAGATAGAGAAATCTCCAGATAGATAGATTGATACACCTCCAGATAGACAGATTGATACAACTCCAGATATATAGATAGAGAAATCTCCAGATAGATAGATTGATACACCTCCAGATAGAAAGATTGATACAACTCCAGATATATAGATAGAGAAATCTCCAGATAGACAGATTGATACAACTCCAGATATATAGATAGAGAAATCTCCAGATAGATAGATTGATACAACTCCAGATATATAGATAGAGAAATCTCCAGATAGATAGATTGGTACAACTCCAGATATATAGATAGAGAAATCTCCAGATAGATAGATTGATACAACTCCAGATATATAGATAGAGAAATCTCCAGATAGACAGATTGATACAACTCCAGATAGACAGATTGATACAACTCCAGATATATAGATAGAGAAATCTCCAGATAGATAGATTGATACAACTCCAGATAGACAGATTGATACAACTCCAGATATATAGATAGAGAAATCTCCAGGTAGATAGATTGATACAACTCCAGATATATAGATAGAGAAATCTCCAGATAGACAGATTGATACAACTCCAGATAGACAGATTGATACAACTCCAGATATATAGATAGAGAAATCTCCAGATAGATAGATTGATACAACTCCAGATATATAGATAGAGAAATCTCCAGATAGATAGATTGATACAACTCCAGATATATAGATAGAGAAATCTCCAGATAGATAGATTGATACAACTCCAGATATATAGATAGAGAAATCTCCAGATAGATAGATTGATACACCTCCAGATAGACAGATTGATACAACTCCAGATATATAGATAGAGAAATCTCCAGATAGATAGATTGATACACCTCCAGATAGACAGATTGATACAACTCCAGATATATAGATAGAGAAATCTCCAGATAGATAGATTGATACACCTCCAGATAGACAGATTGATACAACTCCAGATATATAGATAGAGAAATCTCCAGATAGATAGATTGATACACCTCCAGATAGACAGATTGATACAACTCCAGATATATAGATAGAGAAATCTCCAGATAGATAGATTGATACAACTCCAGATATATAGATAGATAAATCTCCAGATAGATAGATTGGTACAACTCCAGATATATAGATAGAGAAATCTCCAGATAGATAGATTGGTACAACTCCAGATATATAGATAGAGCAATCTCCAGATAGATAGATACACCTCCTGAGAGATAGATAGATACACCTCCAGATAGATAGATAAACCTCCAGATAGATAAACCTCCAGATAGATAGACACATCCATATAGATAGATAGAGAAACCCCCAGATAGATAGATAGAGACACCTCCAGATAGATAGAGAAACCTCAAGATAGAAAGATAGATAGACCTCCAGATAGATAGATAGATAGATAGATACACCTCCAGATAGATAGATACACCTCCAGATAGATAGATAGATAGAGAAACCTCCAGATAGATAGATATATACACCTCCAGATAGATAGATAGATACAACTCCAGATAGATAGATAGATAAACCTCCAGATAGATAGATATATATACCTCCAGATAGGTAGATAGATAAACCTCCAGATAGATAGATAGATAGAGAAACCTCCAGATAGATAGATATATACACCTCCAGATAGATAGATAGATACAACTCCAGATAGATATATAGATAGATAGATAGATAGATAGATAGATAGATAGATAGATAGATAGATAGAGAAACCTCCAGATAGGTAGATAGATAAACCTCCAGATAGATAGATAGGTAGCTAAACCTCCAGATAGATAGATAGATAAACCTCCAGATAGATAGATATATATACCTCCAGATAGGTAGATAGATAAACCTCCAGATAGATAGATAGATAGAGAAACCTCCAGATAGATAGATATATACACCTCCAGATAGATAGATAGATACAACTCCAGATAGATAGATAGATAGATAGATAGATAGATAGATAGATAGATAGATAATAGAGAAACCTCCAGATAGGTAGATAGATAAACCTCCAGATAGATAGATAGGTAGATAAACCTCCAGATAGATAGATATATAAACCTCCAGATAGATAGATATATATACCTCCAGATAGGTAGATAGATAAACCTCCAGATAGATAGATAGATAGATATATACACCTCCAGATAGACAGATAGATACACCTCCAGATAGATAGATAGATAGATATATATACCTTCAGATAGATAGATAGACCTCCAAAAAGATAAATAGATAAACCTCCAGAAAGATAAATAGATAAACCTCCAGATAGATAGATAGAGAAACCTCCAGATAGATAGATAGAGAAACCTCCAGATAGATACATAGAGAAACCTCCAGATAGATACATAGAGAAACCTCCAGAAACATATATAGATAAACCTCCAGATAGATACATAGAGAAACCTCCAGATAGATAAATAGATAAACCTCCAGATAGACAGATAGATACACTTCCAGATAGATAAATAGATAAACCTCCAGATAGACAGATAGATACACCTCCAGATAGATAGATAGATAGATAGATAGATAGATACACCTCCAGATAGATAGATAGATAGATAGAGAAACCTCCAGATAGATAGATAGATAGATACACCTCCAGATAGATAAATAGATAAACCTCCAGATAGACAGATAGATACACCTCCAGATAGATAAATAGATAAACCTCCAGATAGACAGATAGATACACCTCCAGATAGATAAATAGATAAACCTCCAGATAGACAGATAGATACACCTCCAGATAGATAAATAGATAAACCTCCAGATAGATAGATAGAGAAAGGAAAGGTATGTTACCTGTATGTGCTTCTTGTCCAGATCAGTGTAGTCCTGTTCCACTCTGGTCAGGTTGTCTTTGGCATTCTTAAGCTCCGACTCCCTCACCTGGATCTCCTCGTCCTGACGAGTCACCTGCAGCAGAGGCTTCACCTGGGGGGCACGGGTCAGAGGTCACGGGTTAGGTCACATACAGTGGGGCAAAAAAGTATTTAGTCAGCCACCAATTGTGCAAGTCCTCCCACTTAAAAAGATGAGAGGCCTGTAATTGTCATCATAGGTACACTTCAACTATGACAGACAAAATGAGAAAAAAATCCTGAAAATCACATTGTATGATTTTTATTGAATTTGTTTGCAAATTATGGTGGAAAATAAGTATTTGGTCACCTACAAACAAGCAAGATATCTGGCTCTCACAGACCTGTAACTTCTTCTTTAAGAGGCTCCTCTGTCCTCCACTCGTTACCTGTATTAATGGCACCTGTTTGAACTTGTTTTCAGTATAAAAGACACCTGTCCACAACCTCAAACAGTCACACTCCAAACTCCACTATGGCCAAGACCAAAGAGCTGTCAAAGGACACCAGAAACAAAATTGTAGACCTGCACCAGGCTGGGAAGACTGAATCTGCAATAGGTAAGCAGCTTGGTTTGAAGAAATCAACTGTGGGAGCAATTATTAGGAACTGGAAGACATACAAGACCACTGATAATTTCCACGCAAGATCTCACCCCGTGGGGTCAACATGATCACAAGAACGGTGAGCAAAAATCCTAGAACCACACGGGGGGACCTAGTGAATGACCTGCAGAGAGCTGGGACCAAAGTAACAAAGCCTACCATCAGTAACACACTACGGCACCAGGGACTCAAATCCTGCAGTGCCAGACGTGTCCCCCTGCTTAAGCCAGTACATGTCCAGGCCCGTCTGAAGTTTGCTAGAGAGCATTTGGATGATCCAGAAGAAGATTGGGAGAATGTCATATGGTCAATTGAAACCAAAATATAACTTTTTGGTAAAAACTCAACTCGTCGTGTTTGGAGGACAAAGAATGCTGAGTTGCATCCAAAGAACACCATACCTACTGTGAAGCATGGGGGTGGAAACATCATGCTTTGGGGCTGTTTTTCTGCAAAGGGACCAGGACAACTGATCCGTGTAAAGGAAAGAATGAATGAGGCCATGTATCGTGAGATTTTGAGTGAAAACCTCCTTCCATCAGCAAGGGCATTGAAGATGAAACGTGGCTGGGTCTTTCAGCATGACAATGATCCCAAACACACCGCCCGGGTAATGAAGTGTGGCTTCGTAAGAAGCATTTCAAGGTCCTGGAGTGGCCTAGCCAGTCTCCAGATCTCAACCCCATAGAAAATCTTTGGAGGGAGTTGAAAGTCCGTGTTGCCCAGCAACAATCCCAAAACATCACTGCTCTAGAGGAGATCTGCATGGAGGAATGGGCCAAAATACCAGCAACAGTGTGTGAAAACCTTGTGAAGACTTACAGAAAACGTTTGACCTCTGTCATTGCCAACAAAGGGTATATGACAAAGTATTGAGATTAGCTTTTGTTATTGACCAACTACTTATTTTCCACCATAATTTGCAAATAAATTCATTAAAAATCCTACAATGTGATTTTCTGGAAAATGTTTTCTTATTTTGTCTGTCACAGTTGAAGTGTACCTATTATGAAAATTACAGGCCTCTCTCATCTTTTTAAGTGGGAGAACTTGCACAATTGGTGGCTGACTAAATACTTTTTTTGCCCCACTGTACTACCTGTGCTAGAGTGTGTGTGTGTGTGTGTGTGTGTGTGTGTGTGTGTGTGTGTGTGTGTGTGTGTGTGTGTGTGTGTGTGTGTGTGTGTGTGTGTGTGTGTGTGTGTGTGTGTGTGTGTGTGTGTGTGTGTGTGTGTGTGTGTGTGTGTGTATGTGTGTGTGTGTACCTTGGTGAACAGCCTCCACCATTGCCAGTTCCTGAGTTTGAGGTAGGCAGCACAGTTCCTCTGCATCACTCTCATAGCACTCAGCTGCTGCTGCTTCTTCAGGAAGGCCCTACAGAGAGAGTCAACACAGAGAGAGACAGAGAGAGTCAACACAGAGAGAGACAGAGAGAGTCAACACAGAGAGAGACAGAGAGAGTCAACACAGAGAGAGACAGAGAGAGAGACAGAGAGAGTCAACACAGAGAGACAGAGAGAGAGACAGAGAGTGTCAACACAGAGAGAGACCGAGAGACAGAGAGAGTCAACACAGAGAGAGAAAACACAGAGAGTCAACACAGAGAGAGAGACAGAGAGAGTCAACACAGAGAGAGACAGAGAGAGTCAACACAGAGAGAGACAGAGAGAGTCAACACAGAGAGAGTCAACACAGAGAGAAATCACAGAGAAAGACAGAGTCAACACAGAGTCAACACAGAGAGAGTCAACACAGAGATAGACAATGAGAGTCAACACAGAGAGAGACAATGAGAGTCAACACAGAGAGAGTCAACACAGAGAGTCAAGACAGAGAGAGAGATAGAGAGAGTCAACACAGAGAGAGTCAACACAGAGAGAGACAGAGAGAGAGAGTCAACACAGAGATAGAGACAGAGAAAGTCAACACAGAGAGATAGACAGAGAGAGTCAACAGAGAGAGAGACAGAGAGAGTCAACACAGAGAGTCAACACAGAGAGAGAGACAGAGAGAGTCAACACAGAGAGTCAACACAGAGAGATAGAGAGAGAGAGAGTCAACACAGAGAGAGAGACAGAGAGAGTCAACACAGAGAGAGAGACAGAGAGAGTCAACACAGAGAGAGAGACAGAGAGAGTCAGCACAGAGAGAGACAGAGAGAGTCAACACAGAGAGAGAGACAGAGAGAGTCAACACAGAGAGAGACAGAGAGAGTCAACACAGAGAGAGAGACAGAGAGTCAACACAGAGAGAGATAGAGAGAGTCAACACAGAGAGAGACAGAGAGTCAACACAGAGAGAGACAGAGAGTCAACACACAGAGAGAGACAGAGAGAGTCAACACAGAGAGAGACAGAGAGAATCAAGACAGAGAGAGAGATAGAGAGAGTCAACACAGAGAGAGTCAACACAGAGAGAGACAGAGAGAGAGAGTCAACACAGAGATAGAGACAGAGAAAGTCAACACAGAGAGATAGACAGAGAGAGTCAACAGAGAGAGAGAGACAGAGAGACAAAGACACACACTAAAACACACCTGCGTGCGAGGAATCCTCGGGCAGCGCTCTGGAAGCGTATGATGGTGTCAGTGATCTTCAGGTCTCTCTCCTCCTCCAGGTGACCTAAGACTCCAGCCCTGAAGAACACTTTGCTCTGCCCAACTCTGAACAGGTTACGGTCCAGCTCCAACGCTCTGATCTGGAGACAGAGAGAGGACGGATACAAAGTTGAAATCACGTCCATATATGCATGTGCTTCAACAC
>NC_068454.1:77790592-77795592 GCF_023373465.1 Oncorhynchus keta
TTATGCTGTGAATCAAACAGATATGGGGGAATCCTCATAGGTGGATTTCACCTGTCTATTAGAAACAGTTAGGTCAGTGCCATTTCTGACTAACACTTTGATAAAGAGACCAAGTATGAAGTACTTGTTGACTCTGTGTGTGTGTGTGTGTGTGCGTCGTACCATCTCTCCAGAGCTCAGAGATGAAGTGATCAGAGGACTGGTGGAGGAGAGACGCTATGTTGTCATTCAGAGGATCCATGTTCTTCACCAGCCAATCATCTGCCTTATAGTCCACCTGACAGGTGAAGAGAGAGGGAGAGAGAGAGAGACAGAGAGAGGGAGAGAGACAGAGAGAGAGAGGGAGATAGAGGGAGAGAGACAGAGAGAGGGAGAGAGACAGAGAGAGAGTAGGGGGGAGAGAGACAGAGACAGAAAGAGAGAGAGACAGAGGGAGAGAGACAGGGGAGAGGGGGAGCAAGAGAGACAGAGAGGGAGAGACAGGGAGAGAGAGAGAGAGAGACAGACCGAGAGGGAGAGAGAGTGAGAGAAACAGGGAGACAGAGAGTGCGAGACAGAGAGAGAGAGACAGAGAGGCAGAGAGAGAGACAGAGACAGAGAGAGACAGAGAGTGCAAGACAGAGAGAGACAGGGAGACAGAGAGTGCGAGACAGAGAGAGAGAGACAGAGACAGAAAGTGCGAGACAGAGAGAGAAATAGAGAGACAGAGAGTGAGAGACAGAGAGATAGAGAGAGAGAGACAGGGAGAGAGAGAGAGACAGAGACAGAGAGGGAAAGAGAGAGAGACAGAGGGAGAGAGACAGGGGGAGAGGGGGAGCAAGAGAGACAGAGAGGGAGAGACAGGGAGAGAGAGAGACAGACCGAGAGGGAGAGAGTGAGAGAGAAACAGGGAGACAGAGAGTGCGAGACAGAGAGAGAGAGACAGAGAGGGAGAGAGAGACAGAGAGTGCGAGACAGAGAGAGACAGGGAGACAGAGAGTGCGAGACAGAGAGAGAGAGACAGAAAGTGCGAGACAGAGAGAGAAATAGAGAGACAGAGAGTGAGAGACAGAGAGAGAGATAGAGAGAGAGAGACAGGGAGAGAGAGAGAGACAGGGAGAGAGAGAGAGACAGGGAGGGAGAGATAGAGAGTGCGAGACAGAGAGAGAGAGGGAGAGAGACAGAGAGAGACAGGGAGACAGAGAGTGCGAGACAGAGAGAGACAGAGAGAGAGACAGAGAGACAGATAGTGCGAGACAGAGAGAGAGACAGGGAGAAAGAGAGTGCGAGACAGAGAGAGAGACAGAGAGAGAGTGCGAGACAGAGAGAGAGACAGAGAGTGCGAGACAGAGAGAGAGTGCGAGACAGAGAGAGAGACAGAGAGTGCGAGACAGAGAGAGAGACAGAGAGAGAGAGTGCGAGACAGAGAGAGAGACAGAGAGAGAGTGCGAGACAGAGAGAGACAGAGAGTGCGAGACAGAGACAGAGAGTGCGAGACAGAGAGTGCGAGACAGAGAGAGAGACAGAGAGAGACAGAGAGAGACAGAGAGAGAGAGTGCGAAACAGAGAGAGAGACAGAGAGAGAGTGCGAGACAGAGAGAGAGTGCGAGACAGAGAGAGAGACAGAGAGTGCGAGACAGAGAGAGAGACAGAGAGAGAGTGCGAGACAGAGAGAGACAGAGAGTGCGAGACAGAGAGAGAGATAGAGTGAGAGACAGAGAGAGAGACAGAGAGTGCGAGACAGAGAGAGAGACAGAGAGAGAGACAGAGAGTGCGAGACAGAGAGAGAGACAGAGAGTGCGAGACAGAGAGAGAGACAGAGAGTGCGAGACAGAGAGAGAGACAGGAGACAGAGAGCGAGACAGAGAGAGACAGAGAGTGCGAGACAGAGAGAGAGACAGAGAGAGAGACAGAGAGAGAGACAGAGAGTGCGAGACAGAGAGAGAGACAGAGAGTGCGAGACAGAGAGAGAGACAGGGAGACAGAGAGTGCGAGACAGAGAGAGAGACAGAGAGAGAGTGCGAGACAGAGAGAGAGTGCGAGACAGAGAGAGAGATAGAGTGCGAGACAGAGAGAGAGACAGAGAGCCAGAGAGTGCGAGACAGAGAGAGAGCCAGAGAGTGCGAGACAGAGAGAGAGAGAGAGAGACAGAGAGTGCGAGACAGAGAGAGAGAGAGACAGAGAGTGCGAGACAGAGAGAGACAGAGAGTGCGAGACAGAGAGGGAGAGAGAGAGAGAGAGAGAGAGAGAGAGAGAGAGAGAGAGAGAGAGAGAGGGAGAGGAAGGGAGGGATTTAGAAACACCTTTCCATCTTGGTGTATGAAGATGGATGATAAAGAGAGGAAGATGTAAACCGTTCCAGTGTAAGGGAGGAGGGATGATGAAGAGAGGAAGATGTAAACCGTTCCAGTGTAAGGGAGGAGGGATGATAAAGAGAGGAAGATGTAAACCGTTCCAGTGTAATGGAGAAGGGATGATAAAGAGAGGAAGATGTAAACCGTTCCAGTGTAAGGGAGAAGGGATGATAAAGAGAGGAAGATGTAAACCGTTCCAGTGTAAGGGAGGAGGGATGATAAAGAGAGGAAGATGTTAAACCGTTCCAGTGTAAGGGAGGAGGGATGATAAAGAGAGGAAGATGTAAACCGTTCCAGTGTAAGGGAGGAGAGATGATAAAGAGAGGAAGATAAAGAGAGGAGAGATGATAAACCGTTCCAGTGTAAGGGAGGAGGGATGATAAAGAGAGGAAGATGTAAACCGTTCCAGTGTAAGGGAGGAGGGATGATAAAGAGAGGAAGATGTAAACCGTTCCAGTGTAAGGGAGGAGGGATGATAAAGAGAGGAAGATGTAAACCGTTCCAGTGTAAGGGAGGAGGGATGATAAAGAGAGGAAGATGTAAACCGTTCCAGTGTAAGGGAGAAGGGATGATAAAGAGAGGAAGATGTAAACCGTTCCAGTGTAAGGGAGGAGGGATGATAAAGAGAGGAAGATGTAAACCGTTCCAGTGTAAGGGAGGAGGGATGATAAAGAGAGGAAGATGTAAACCGTTCCAGTGTAAGGGAGAAGGGATGATAAAGAGAGGAAGATGTAAACCGTTCCAGTGTAAGGGAGAAGGGATGATAAAGAGAGGAAGATGTAAACCGTTCCAGTGTAAGGGAGGAGGGATGATAAAGAGAGGAAGATGTAAACCGTTCCAGTGTAAGGGAGGAGGGATGATAAAGAGAGGAAGATGTAAACCGTTCCAGTGTAAGGGAGGAGGGATGATAAAGAGAGGAAGATGTAAACCGTTCCAGTGTAAGGGAGGAGGGATGATAAAGAGAGGAAGATGTAAACCGTTCCAGTGTAAGGGAGGAGGGATGATAAAGAGAGGAAGATGTAAACCTTTCCAGTGTAAGGGAGGAGGGATGATAAAGAGAGGAAGATGTAAACCATTCCAGTGTAAGGGAGAAGGGATGATAAAGAGAGGAAGATGTAAACCGTTCCAGTGTAAGGGAGAAGGGATGATAAAGAGAGGAAGATGTTAAACCGTTCCAGTGTAAGGGAGAAGGGATGATAAAGAGAGGAAGATGTAAACCGTTCCAGTGTAAGGGAGGAGGGATGATAAAGAGAGGAAGATGTAAACCGTTCCAGTGTAAGGGAGAAGGGATGATAAAGAGAGGAAGATGTAAACCGTTCCAGTGTAAGGGAGAAGGGATGATAAAGAGAGGAAGATGTAAACCGTTCCAGTGTAAGGGAGGAGGGATGATAAAGAGAGGAAGATGTAAACCGTTCCAGTATAACGGAGAAGGGATGATAAAGAGAGGAAGATGTAAACCGTTCCAGTGTAAGGGAGGAGGGATGATAAAGAGAGGAAGATGTAAACCGTTCCAGTGTAAGGGAGAAGGGATGATAAAGAGAGGAAGATGTAAACCTTTCCAGTGTAACGGAGGAGGGATGATAAAGAGAGGAAGATGTTAAACCGTTCCAGTGTAAGGGAGGAGGGATGATAAAGAGAGGAAGATGTTAAACTGTTCCAGTGTAAGGGAGGAGGGATGATAAAGAGAGGAAGATGTAAACCGTTCCAGTGTAAGGGAGAAGGGATGATAAAGAGAGGAAGATGTAAACCGTTCCAGTGTAAGGGAGGAGGGATGATGAAGAGAGGAAGATGTAAACCGTTCCAGTGTAAGGGAGGAGGGATGATAAAGAGAGGAAGATGTAAACCGTTCCAGTGTAAGGGAGAAGGGATGATAAAGAGAGGAAGATGTAAACCGTTCCAGTGTAAGGGAGAAGGGATGATAAAGAGAGGAAGATGTAAACCGTTACAGTATAAGGGAGAAGGGATGATGAAGAGAGGAAGATGTAAACCGTTCCAGTGTAAGGGAGGAGGGATGATGAAGAGAGGAAGATGTAAACCGTTCCAGTGTAAGGGAGGAGGGATGATAAAGAGAGGAAGATGTAAACCGTTCCAGTGTAAGGGAGAAGGGATGATAAAGAGAGGAAGATGTAAACCGTTCCAGTGTAAGGGAGAAGGGATGATAAAGAGAGGAAGATGTAAACCGTTCCAGTGTAAGGGAGGAGGGATGATAAAGAGAGGAAGATGTAAACCTTTCCAGTGTAATGGAGAAGGGATGATAAAGAGAGGAAGATGTAAACCGTTCCAGTGTAAGGGAGAAGGGATGATAAAGATAGGAAGATGTAAAACGTTCCAGTGTAACGGAGGAGGGATGATAAAGAGAGGAAGATGTAAACCGTTCCAGTGTAAGGGAGGAGGGATGATAAAGAGAGGAAGATGTAAACCGTTCCACTGTAAGGGAGAAGGGATGATAAAGAGAGGAAGATGTAAACCTTTCCAGTGTAACGGAGGAGGGATGATAAAGAGAGGAAGATGTTAAACCGTTCCAGTGTAAGGGAGGAGGGATGATAAAGAGAGGAAGATGTTAAACCGTTCCAGTGTAAGGGAGGAGGGATGATAAAGAGAGGAAGATGTTAAACAGTTCCAATGTAAGGGAGGAGGGATGATAAAGAGAGGAAGATGTAAACCGTT